>NW_025336087.1:35801131-35955058 GCF_004798865.1 Varanus komodoensis | reverse complement strand
CTATGCCCCAACCACTGGTGCTGAAGAGGCTGAAGTGGACCAGTTCTATGAAGGCCTACAACACCTTCTAGAATTAACACCAAAAAATGATGCCCTTTTCATCATGGGGGATTGGAATGCTAAAGTAGGAAGCCAAAAGATAACCGGAATAACAGGCAAGTTTGGCCTTGGAGTACAAAATGAAGCAGGGCACAGGCTGGTAGAATTTTGTCAAGAGAATACGATGGTCATAGCAAACACTCTTTTCCAACAACACAAGAGACAACTCAACACATGGACATCACCAGACGGTCAACACAGAAATCAGACTATGTGCTCTGGAGACTATGGAGAAGCTCTACACAGTCAGTAAAAACTAGACCAGGAGCTGACTGTGGCTCAGATCATGAGCTTCTCATTGCAAAATTAAAGCTTAAATTGAAGAAAGTAGGGAAAAGCACCAGGCCACTCAGGTATGACCTAAATCATATCCCTGATGAGTATACAGTAGAGGTGACAAATAGATTTAAGGAATTAGATCTGATGGACAGAGTGCCTGAAGAACTATGGACGGAGGTTCGCAACATTGTACATGAGGTAGCAACTAAAACCATCCCAAAGAAAAAGAAATGCAAGAAAGCAAAATGGCTGTCTGAGGAAGCTTTACAAATAGCTGAGGAAAGAAGGGTAGCGAAAGGCAAGGAAGAAAGAGAAAGATACACCCAACGTAATGCAGAATTCCAGAGTATAGCTAGAAGAGATAAGAATGCCTTCTTAAATGAACAGTGCAAAGAAATAGAAGAAAACAATAGAATAGGGAGGACCAGAGATCTCTTCAAGAAAATTGGAGATATGAAGGGGATGCTTCATGCAAAGATGGGCATGTTAAAGGACCAAAATGGCAGGGAGCTAACAGAGGCAGAAGAGATTAAGAAGAGATGGCAAGATTGCACAGAAGAACTATACAAGAAAGAACTTAACGTCCCTGATAACCACGATGGGGTGGTCACTGACCTCGAGCCAGACATCCTGGAATGTGAAGTCAAATGGGTCTTAGGAAGTCTGAGCAACAACAAAGCTAGCGGAGGTGATAGTATTCCAGCTGAGCTATTCAAAATCTTAAAAGACAATGCAGTAAAAGTGGTACACTCAATATGCCTGCAAATTTGGAAAACTCAACAGTGGCCACAGGATTGGAAAAGGTCAGTTTACATTCCCATCGCAAAGAAGGGCAATGCCAAGAAATGTTCAAACTACCACACCATTGCACTCATTTCACATGCTAGCAAAGTTATGCTCAAAATCCTACAAGCTAGGCTCCAGCAGTATGTGGACCAAGAACTACCAGGAGTACAAGCAGGATTTCGAAGAGGGAGAGGAACTAGAGATCAAATTGCCAACATACGCTGGATCATGGAGCAAGCTAGGGAGTTCCAGAAAAACATCTACTTCTGCTTCATTGACTATGCTAAAGCCTTTGATTGTGTGGCTCGCAACAAATTGTGGCAAGTTCTTAAAGAGATGGGAGTACCTGACCATCTTATTTGTCTCTTGAGAAACCTATATGCGGGTCAAGAAGGAACAGTGAGAACTGGACACGGAACCACTGATTGGTTCAAAATTGAGAAAGGAGTTCGGCAAAGCTGTATACTGTCACCCTGCCTATTTAACATATATGCAGAGCACATCATGAGAAAGGTGGGGCTAGATGAATCACCAGTTGGAATTAAGATTGCCGGGAGAAATATCAACAACCTCAGATATGCAGAAGATACCACTCTCATGGCAGAAGGTGAAGAGGAACTAAAGAGCCTTTTGAAGCGGGTGAAGGAGAAGAGCGCAAAAGTTGGCTTGAAACTCAACATTAAGAAAACTCAGATCATGGCATCCGGTCCTCTCACTTCCTGGCAAATGGATGGGGAAGAAATGGAGGTAGTGACAGATTTTATTTCCCTGGGCTCCAAGATCACCGCAGACGGGGACTGCAGCCAAGAAATTAAAAGACGCTGGCTCCTGGGGAGGAAAGCTATGGCAAATCTAGACAGCATACTAAAAAGCAGAGACATCACCCTGCCAACAAAAGTGCATATAGTCAAGGCTATGATTTTCCCAGTTGCAATGTATGGCTGTGAAAGCTGGACCATAAGGAAGGCTGAGTGCCCAAGAATTGAGGCCTTTGAATTGTGGTGCTGGTGGAGATTCCTGCGAGTCCCTTGGACAGCAAGGTGATCAAACTGGTCAGTCCTAGAGGAGATCAACCCTGACTGCTCTTTAGAAGGCCAGATCCTGAAGATGAAACTCAAATACTTTGGCCACCTAATGAGAAGGAAGGACTCCCTGGAGAAGAGTCTAATGCTGGGAACAATAGATGGCAAAAGAAGGGGATGGCAGAGAATGAGGTGGCGAGAGGGAGTCACTGAAGCAGTTGGTGTGAGCTTGAGTGGACTCCGGGGGATGGTGGAGGACAGGAAGATCTGGAGGAATGTTATCCATGAGGTTGCGATGGGTTGGACATGACTTTGCAACTAACAACAACAAGTTTGCTTCCAGTGTCGTACAAGCAGATTTGCTCTCCCTGTCTTCCCCACTGCGGCCCATCTCACACCTTCCAAATCTGTGGGATGCCCCCAACCCTTTAGAACAGGTTGGAGAAGAAAATTATTCTTTCAAAAGTTTCTGTTCCATTTGCTGGCAGATAGTATTGGTTGTAACCCAAAATATTTTGACTTTTAGAGAGGTAGCCATGTTAGGGTTAGTCAGTCGCAACAAAACCAGCAAAGTAAAAAGTTGCTTTAAAAAAATTATGTCTAAAATATACTACTGCTAATCCTTAATTGTCAGCTGGTGTTTCATTTTTTTAAAAATGTATGATCTATTAATTAATTGCTTTGATTATTTGCTTGGATATTTTATATAGGAAGATAGGGTTCAAATTCTTAAAATAAATACACATAATTTAAGCTTCTCTATGATGACTACTGTGTATTACTACGAACAATTCAGAAGGGATTCAAAACAGTAAACATCATGTTTGTACTGGAACAGAAGTAGTTAGACAGAAAGGTATCGACACACTACCAAGGACTCCAGGATCAAAGAACATTGAGTAAGAGGGCAAGGTCTCACATCAAAACTGCAAAGGAGTGATGTGAAAAACCTGCCCATATCAATCTATCTAGACAAACTGAATGCTGTTGAAGAGAAGCTGACATATAGCAGAGTATCTATCCATCAAATCTGATGGTTATGACATCCTGTGGTTTATGAAGCACTGTTTGGAGATGGATATGTCTCCGTAAAAATAATAAAGAGAATTTTCAAAGGATCTTGACAAATATCAAATGGCTAACACACATTCTAATACTATCATTCTACTATTTACTTAGAAGGGAGTGATATTTTTTAAAAATTAAAGATATATCATGTTCTTTTCCGTTTCTAGAGTTGAACAGTTGAATCCTGGCTATCCATTGGCTTTGTATTTGCTCCCATAAATGAATCATAGCCTAGGGCAGGGTGTTTGAGTGCTTGCCACCTTTATAAGCAATGACCCAAATAAAAGCCTCCAAATGTTAGATGGTATGACTTACTCAACAATACACCTGAGAGCCATGAGTTGACTTATACAGGATCAATTGTGTCACAAATCTCTGTCTAAACTGTTGGAAAGCTTATGCTTGATCATGGTTTCCCATCAGTGGTTGGACACAAATTATGAATTTGCTTATAGGGAGGAATCTGATTGTTTCAGCAAATAGCAATATTGCACAGTGCATAATGGCGCACGATGTAATGCAACTAGCCAATGCTCCAGGCTGCACACTGCATCCCATCTATGTATTCAATGATGGATAGACTTGCAGCAAGATATGGGCAACAGCCTAGATTGTCATTGCGCAGCTCTGGTAGGAAAATATATTTGGACAACTGAAGGTGCTTTGAAGCCTTGGGTGTAGCTGGACAAGCTAATTTTAAAAACAGCTTGCTGTTATGCTGAGTGGTTGCAGTAGACCAGTGGTGAGGAGCCCCTTTCAGATCAAGGGCTAAGTTCAATTTTAGAGAACCTCTCAAGGATGCATTCCAGTGGTGGGCTGAAATAAAAGCAAAGGACGTAGTGCAAAATGTGCAGTAAAGTAAAATATCACTGCATTGTGACTTAATACTCTTGCTGCTAAGAATTAGAAGCCTTTTGCCATTGGATGGCAACAGCTGGAAAGCCACTGGATGATCAGCAGATGGGGGAAAAAAGAGGAATGGGAATGTGGCCATCACTGGAGCTTTAGAGGGTGACTGTAGGATCTCAGGAGGCCACAACTGGTCCCCAGGCCTGAAGACCCTCCTCTCTGTCAACGGCTCTGTGGCTGTGCATGTAGTCCTTTTTTGCCTGTGTGTTATCAGTCTACCATTGGAACCCATGACTGCTTCAGAGGACCGGGAGATGGAGGGCAATCTAATATGGTGCTAACAACTGGTACTTGAATACTTTCTATTGCCATGTGTATGGACCATGTTGTTTGGAGCGGATACTGATGAGCATAATAATTAGCAACAATACCAACATGTATACAATTTCTTAGTAATAGGCAACTAGAGATGCAAAGTATTATTAATCCAAATATATAATGCGCACACCTTCCTTATTTCCTCAAAAGTATTATGCATAGCATTTGCATGTCAGAACGGATGAAGGAATGCCTATTTCTTCTCCTTGTCAGTTTTGCCCATTTAATCATAGCCTATTTTATCTAATTTTGATAGCTTTCTCTCTCTGTGTGTTCTTTATCTTCTTCTTCTTTTAATGTAACCACATGAAGATTTTCATTTATCTTTGGATGCTATTTCCTTAACACACATATTTTTGTATATTCACTTTGAATAATTACATCAAATTATTCAGAAAAGTGTGCAATCCAACGATTAATATGCACCCTGCACATTAGCCTGAAGTTGGTTTGCTTAAAAATCTGGGGCAAACAATATTCTCTGTAATCCCAATTTGCATGAGATGCAAATGCACTGTTCAAACATTTAGTACGTACCCACTAAGCTAGTTATGGCTGTAGCATAATAGGATGGTATGCACGAAAGCAATGTGCTTGCTAGAAGCCACAAGCTTGCAGATGCTCAGACAATTTAATCCTCTTCAATAAATGGCAAAATAAATATATCTAGAAATTACATTGAGATGGGGCTGGGTAGACTGGAAATAGCAAAATGCTTTTATATGTATTTGCCATGGTGTTCTAAGCATGGGACCTGAGGTAGCAGGGTGAGTCTTACAAACACTTGCCAGCTCCCACATAATACAGAGCTGCTTATTTTGCTGAACAAATTCTGTGCAAGATGGAATTTCCTCTTGCCTGAGGCTGCTGCACTCTGTCCTTCTGCTGCGGAGTACAGCCAGGATGTTTGAAAGTTTTGCCAGTTGGAGCAGGAAAATAGTAAGCAGAATTGCAAATGTGCCAATTTTTTCGGAGCTGTGTTCCATAGAACAATTTTCTAGAAATACTGTTTTCTGATACTATTATAAGAACAGGAAGAAAGCCTGGAAATAATGTATAGCATTTATATATGTCACACAATTTTGTCTCAAAATCTGTTTTCCCAAGCGCTTTCCCTCTCTGTGAAAGAGGCTTTGTTTCACTGCCTTATTCTCAGGCCGCTTTAGAGATTTCAAGCCTACTGTTCCACTGAGAAGTTGCTGAGGGTGTTTTGTGGTCTTTTTCGTTCTATTTCATCCTTCTTCATTGCTCCACACCTTCCCAGGCTGCCCTTGCATCAGATCTGGAAAAGCTCTATGGAAGGAATTCTTTCAGGATGTCTTTCCCTTGGACCTAAATGCCAAACCGATGACTTCCACAAAACTCATTCTGTTGGGCCAATTTTCAAAAAACAGTTTCTTTTCTATCAAATTGATAATGCAGAAGGATGTGTTGGCCTGACATTAGCATCATCCAGACCTGTGTCCTTCCCACAGCGTCAGCTGTATCACACAGCTATTAAAATGCATGCAGAGGGTTTCATGGGCCACGTGGCATAATTTTAGAGGGTGGTAATAGGGTGAATTGTTACATGAGGGGGGTCCTCATGTGTGCATGTTAAAAATTAAATCTCTATAATCTGTTGACCTAGCAAATTTGGGACTCAGTAGATTCACGTCCCATTCCTTATTGGTTCATTATTTTTAATTTAAATGGATGGGGCATGTGTGTGTGTCTGACTTTCTTGCTTCTAGCCTCGTTCTCTGCATTTCAGTTCTGGAAAACAGTTAGAGCAGTGGTCCCTAAACCTTTTCAGTCCCCATTTCCTTTTGGGTGACAACTCTAGTGCCCCCACACCTCTTTCTCTGTATTAGGTCTATTGTTATACTGCAAACTTAGCACAACCAATTACTACTCCCCTTGGATCTTTCCACTGCCCCCAGGAGGGCGGTTCCACCTACTTTGGGAATCACTGAGTTAGGGGATCCTAAGTAGCTTAGGGACCAAACACCTGAGGACCACCTCTTTTCATGCTACCCTGTCTGTGCATTAAGCTTTCTGGAGGAGGCCCTATTCTGAATAGCACCGGCTGAAGACAGACACAGTGACTGAATTCAAATGGCAGTTTGCTGGATCACGCAAACCCAGACAGATTCCTGCAGGATGGCTTTTCTGGGAGCAACAAGCCACCCTGACAACCCATGACTTGTTTCAGGGT
Organism: Varanus komodoensis; assembly: GCF_004798865.1. Lineage (NCBI taxonomy): Eukaryota > Metazoa > Chordata > Lepidosauria > Squamata > Varanidae > Varanus > Varanus komodoensis. Next base: position 35,948,380 of record NW_025336087.1, on the reverse strand, counting down.
TTGTCGTGCCACAGAAACCTGGGCAACCTACCCTGCCATGGGGATTCCTGTCTGACAACGTTCTTAGCAAGAACAGATCCTGTCAGACATGTCCAGCTGCCCCCAAAGGGTCCAAGTAGTCCCTGGCCTTTCACCCACAATGCCATGCATTTGAGATCGTTGGGTTTTCTGTGGCTTCTTTGCATTCAAAATATTTCTCCCTGGAGATCATGAAAGATGCCTGTCAAAGGACCCCTGTTTTGACAGTGAGGAGTAGTCCTTCCGAAGTGCCCCTCAGGTGATGTCTAAACATGGGAGGGGGGCTGCCCCCTAATTTTCACACATGCTTGGGGAAAAAAATAAAAAATACATGTGTTTGATCGCACTATTAGTCTAACTTAACAGAAGTTTTTAAATTTTACATTTTAAAAAGTATTTTTAATGCGTTTTTTTTTTTAAATATAAAGTGCTACAATTCTTATAGGAAATAAGGTACACACTGAGATGCAAAGATGAAACTGGGTAAAGTAAGGCAGAAAGTCATATAATATACACTGATTCACAGCTACAGAATTATGAAATCATGAAACTGCCTCATCCCAAAATAGTCTATTTTTTTAGCAAGCAGTGTGGTCTACTCCCAACATGTTGAACCTGTGGGCCAAAGCTGGCCATGGGGGTTGAAAAGCTGCCACTTTCCTTTCTGCAAGCTAAGAGCATACACACCTTTGGTTACACTGGAGTTGTCAGATGGAACCAAGGGAAAGATATAACCTTACCAGAGCCTCTTTGGGGAATACTCAAGGTGGTTACCTGCTGGACTTTGCAGGCAACTTCCTGCACATCGTCCTCATCCTCACAGCCACATAAGCATTTGCACAAGTGCAGAACATTTTCTTTTATAAAAACTGCTAGAACTCCTATTGATTACACCGAGAGAGCGAAATCCATTCTTAATTCTCCACATTAGAGCCAATGGAACCTTAAACGTCATAGCTGTCAGTGGATCATGCTTTGCTGTTCTCTTCTGATGGAGACGAGAAGCACAACACTTTACACCACAGTGTAATTATGCCATCTACTGTTCTACTTCAAGTATCACATGTAGTTTGACTTGGTTCTTTATTTGTTTGGTGAGCCCATTTATTGTACTTGGGACAAACTTAAAGTAGGCTTTAGAACCAAAACCAAAGACACCCAAAGCAATACAAGTGGATTGTACAGTGCAGGAATACAAAGAAATCTACTCCAGCAAAATATAACTGGGCCCTAATGATGTGTAATAAACATAAATCTGCATTAAAAGGCATCAAGTAATGATGATAAAATGATAGGTTTATCAAGATGTTAGTAACTTTAAGACATCTAGTCCACCTCCTTTCTCAATACAGGATTTAAGTTCAGGACGCAACAACAGCACCTCTGAGGGATGGCCATCCACTCTCCTCTTAAATGCCTCCAATGAAGAAAGCTCACCTGGCAGACTCTTCCATTGTTGATCGGCACTTACTAGTAGAAAATTCCTCTTAATGTTTAGCTGAAATTGGCATCCCTGCAATTTTCACCCCTTTAGGTCTCCACTGCTTTCTGGAGTGACAGACAAAGATTATCATGTTTCTCATCTCCAGTTAAACATGCTGTGGTTTTTCAGCCATTCCCATAGGATATGGTTTTCAGGTCCCTCATCAAAGACCTGGAACATACTCCCATTTATCAGTGAACTTTCAAAAACGTGCCCCATATCGGACACAGTGCATTTGATGGAGCCCCTTCAGAACAGGGTAACCCTTCGTTGCACTGTTGTTGTTGTTGTTTTGTTTTATTTTTTCCTTTTTGGTTTTTTAGCAGCCACGTCATCAGTGCATCAATGATTAACATGAAATAGAATTTGATTTTCAGAGTCTGTGTAGAGGAATCCACAGCAGTCTGTACACTGCTGTTCACACATGTGACCAATTAACAACGCTTTCTCTGCGGTGGCGCCTCATCTATGGAATGCGTTCCCCAAAGAGGTCCGCCTGGCACCGTCGTTATTTGTTTTTTGGCGCCAGGCTAAGACCTTTTTATTTAAAACTTATTTTAATTGTTAAATTATTTGTATTTATAGGATTTCAAATTTTTAGCCGAGATACACCAGGGGTTTTAAATAACTTTTTTATTGTTATATTGTTATTTATTTATGTATTTTGTTCCCGTTGTGAGCCGCCCCAAGACTTCATTGCGATGGGAGCGGCATGAAAATATTTTAAATAAATAAATAAATAAATAAATAAATAATCGGACCACACTACCTCCAGTGTGTCAAGACTATCTTTCCAATTGACAGGGTGATTCAGATCCAGTTTGCCTGCAACAATAATTTGTACAGGGTTAGTTCCAGATTATAATAATAGATTCTTGGAAAGGACTTTAGGATAGAAGATAACAATGATGGCAGCAAAATCAGAGTCAGATGGATGTGATTAAAATATTCGTGTCCATGTTCATGTAGACTCCAAATTGCTGAAGTCTGTTACTCCAATTACCTTCCCTCATTCCTGTGCAGGTAGGAGCAGCGATCCACCATCCTCTTGCTGGCATTGTAGTATTTTCCCAAAAAGACAACAACAGTTTGTTCAAAAAGACCCAGACTTGGTACATACTACAACTAATGGGTCATATCCAACTATAATCATTCATTAATGGAACAGGAAAAACTGGCATCATGGATTTCCCCTTTCTGTGTAGCTTCCCATGTACCCTACAAATTTTTGAGGAAGGGCTGAGGGATCCCCCAGAGCAGATTTGGGCAGTGCTTAATGGAGAGCAGTAGAGAGATGAAAGGAAGGGGAAGTTCTGGCACATGAGCAGAAGTCAACTCATGGGATGTTGGACTGAAGCCAATGCAATATTTTTAAAAAATGTATGCAGGGTGATCTAAATTTACATGATTTATTCTGATCATGTATTACAGGTCTCAGTAAGAAAATCAGCTTTGGAAAACACATATAAAGCTTTTTCTTTGTATTTTAGCAAAGCTTTTGAATTCATATAAAATTATTTAGCATTATAATGTGTAAATCTATCTGCTTACGCTCAGCCTACAAAACAGGGAATGCAGGGAAAAATAACAAAAGTGACAACACCCCTACTAGAAAAGCACAGATTATTGAGTGTTTTGTGGTGTTTTGGACTTGATTTGGTTTTCTAGGTTTTTTTTTTTGTAATGTGCTACCTTTTCATGCCTTTTGAAATGCTGGGTTTTATTGTATTTTCATTAACTGCTGGAATATCTGCTAATGAAGGCAGAAGAGGTGCAAAGCAGGGTCAGTTGAAGATATCCAATAAGCTCTTAGATGCTTCAGCTTTTGCATTTAGACAAATGGAATGGGATGAATTTCAGCCCCTTAATAGTAGCTGCTGCCACTGTATACACACAAGTCAAGATTTACATGAGAGATTTTCCCTAATGTGGTCTCATTACCTTCATCAGGACAAAATGGTTCTCATAATCATTATTACCAAGGATGGATAATAGAAAATAATTATTTGTGTCTCTCCTCACCAGCTTTGGTCACCAGAATGCCAACAAGGTCAGGCACTTGCTGGGATCCTGCACCCCAATAGGAGTCCACTGTCAAGAGGCCCCTGGACTTGCTTCTTCTCTTTGCTATTGTAACCTGTTTGCCTGCCCCTAACTTAGGACCAGTTAACGGGGTGGGGGGGGGGTGAAAAGACGGAGACGTACAGTAGCTGTTACTGGCTCCTTGCTCAGTAGTCTCTGCCCATCAAGCAAGTAAGTGGTGGCAATGCCAAGAAAGAGGATTAGGAGCAAGAACAACTGATAACTCTGAAGAAGAGGTAGTGGGGAGAGCTGATGACTCCTGGGCTCCTTATCCATTACAGCTTCTGTTCTGTGCTCTAGAGGAGTTATCGATGCTGCTTCATGCTGCTGAACCTATTTTGAGGATGGAGTTTGGAACAAAGGATAGAAGCTACAAAGCTCAGGTTAAAAGCTAAACTGATAAGGAGCTGACACAGGAGTCACTAGTGTCCCTTGGTGGTGAGAAGGAGACTTACTGGGGAAAGGGGCCGAATGTGGTATCTAATGTGGGTATCTTGCACAAGGGCCCTCAGGAACTTGGAGCAAGCACTGGACTGGACAAGAACTGTTCCCAGAAGATTTGGATCAGAAAATATCCTGCTCCTTGCCCCATGAATCTGTCCTGTGGCCATTACTAGGGTCCTTTCTATTGATTTAGTGCATGACAATTATGCACAAGATAGCAGTAATTACTCTTTATGTTTCATATATTATGAGAATGGAAGTAGCCCCTCCCTCCAAATAACACTGCAGAAAGCAGTCTTCCTGTCCATTTTTTCATGCTTCTTTTTATTGTAGAACAAACTGAAAGATCTAAGTGGCTTTGGCAATTGTAAGGAACTGTTTCCAGACAGCTGAACACAATTAGGCACCAGTGCTGTTAATGTTTGCTTTGAACAAATCGAATGCTGCTGGACAAGTCCAACAAATAATGCAACATTCCTCCCCCTCTGCTGTGATGTTCTTATTTATGGTATCCTTAATTGATTCTGCGAGGCTGAGAGATCGCTTTGGCAGCCAACAGAACGATTCCAAGCAGATTGAATTGTAAATAACCAGATGTTACTGGAATTTTAGACAGGGGTCACTGTAGGGAAACACAAAAGGGGTGGCCTTTTCACTCCATTGTAACACTTTTTGCCGTATGATGTCAATACCTTGGTCTAATTGATGCACAATACTGAGAGACTAATTTAATATAGTCTAGTAATCAAAGCACGGAGCAGGGCCAGGGCACTTTTGTGGCACTCTGTGAGGCAAATGGATTCTCTTTTCACAAGGGCTTTTGCTTTTTATCTGTAACATGGGATTTGACTGTCCGTGATTTACAAGGCAGTGTAGATTAGTTAGAGAGGAAATAACATTTTGGACATCCATCGGATTTTGCAAAACAAATTATGGTACGGCTTCCAAATTTTACTTCAATATGATTGGAACTTCTAGGGCAGTTTCCTTAGCTGGACGCTGTCACTTAGAGTAAGGAATTATTTTTATTGTTTCAGATAGGGTTTCCTCACCCTATTCTTCTGATTCTCCTGTGTCTGTCCAACAAAGACAGTGGTTCTCTTGAACAAACTGTTCCATTTCTATTGCATGCAGAGTTACCAGTACATGATAAACACCAATGATTTTCCAAGAAGCGGATGTCTGTGGGAAGTCTTTCTAATGCATCAAGTGTAATACCACTGTGCTGCAGTACTAAAAGAGAAGGGTCTTTGATATTTATTTATTTCATTTCTATACTGCCCAATAGCCAATCTCTGGGCAGATAACAACCATTAATAAAGTAGAGAAGATACCTTATAAATACAAATATTATAATACACAGTATAAAATTCCACTGTGCAAATTTAAAACAGCTAAAATGCCAATATACAAATATATTAAACAATTTACCATCTAAAACATTTGAATTAAAACCCAGATCATAATAAAACAACAAACAACCATTGCATACCACTGAATACCGTTGAATGCCTGGCAATAGGAGGCATTTTTAACCTGACACTAAAAAGATAACCATGTTGGCACCAGGCAGGTTTTAGCAGGGAGACCATAATTCTTACTATGCTTGTAGAATTTTTGGATTGTTCACTCTTCAGGTAAATTTAAACATGCACACACATATAATAGAGAAATGTATAATGAACGGTTAGTGCATGGTATGGTTGCAGCTAGAGAGACTGGCTTCAGAAGTCCATTTCATTATGTACCTGACCCAGAAATGGCCATCCCATTCTTTCCTCTACTGCAATGCTCAGCAAATGGTATATCCAAGAGGAGTCCTCCATGGGCAAGAAGCAGCTCAGTTCAATATCTGGATGGCAGAGGACCACTGTACTTCAGGGGAAGATCAATGGCTACCATGCTGATGATAACATTTCTTCACTTCTAACATTAACAATTTCTTGACTGGTGGACATCCCATCAGAGGACTGAAATGAAAGAACCTCTGGTTTCACCTAATTAGAAGCTGAAATTCAGCGAGCAGAAATGTGCATCTGTTCCCCTAATAGCTCTTATGAATTCCTAACATATTTTAACCATCTAGCTGCATCCCTAGATATAAATTATGACTTCACAAATCACATGAGGATCTACATGGATAATAGGAATCAAAAGCTTGAGTAGGTAAAACTGGTGTTATTTTATTCGAAACTTATTTGATCACTACAGATTATTAGCAGTCAATTTGTACTCCATCTAAAACAGCCTGATGACCTGTAACGATGAGGGTTTGAGTCCTATAATCTGAATTTACTTAACAAGATAATTAAATATTTAAAGTCAGTTCATTTACAGGCTAGAAGGGATTATCGTTCAGCACACTCAGTGTTTGGTCCTTTCATTAGTATGCATGGCTGCACTTCCCCAATTTTTGTTATGGCTTGTCTTTCAAATCTCATATCTCCGTCTTTGGCATAGCAATTAGGGCTCTAAAAAGCTTTCGTTGTCCTAGGAACAAAGGGAATGGAGGAAAAGGATGAAATGCTGAATAAGGCAAAATGGATGCAGTCTGCAGCTCAGTGGAGAAAGCACTCAGAAAAGTTAATTAAGCTCAGGAAACAGGCAGCAGGATAATTAAAATGGGGCTTAATTTTATATGATATGCTTTCTGGGTTGTTTCGGCCCAAGACGAAAGGGATGCCATGTAGAAAGAGAAACTCCATGCCTTTGATCAAATTCTCAGAAAATCATTATGCCTGATGTTAAGCAGCCAGATGTATGAATGTGGCAAGATAAATGCATCTTTACATTTCCTAACAATGTTGCTATAGCTGTCAACAGACAGGAGCAAACAATTTACTGCTTCAGGCAAGGAAATGTGTAAACTTGGTTCTCTGTTAAAATAAATGTTTTTAAGAGGTGCTGTGGTTAAAATGTTCCACGAAAATCTGTGCTTTAGGTTGCAGTGATTGTTCTTGTAAATTACTGAGCAAACACATTGTATCTAATTGAATCAGTCACAATTAGATAGTACTGGAGATACTTGGTCATGTCTCTTTGTCCTCTTGAGCCTGGCAGCAATGAGTAATAAAATAAAAGCAGTGATACAATGTCCTTATGCTCAAATTTCTTTGTTCCTACAAGCAGTGCCCAATGAACCAGAAGAGGGGCAGGGTGAATCCAGTGATATCAACTTCATCCTAAATGGTTTGGGGTTCAGGTATTTCGGGGACTCCCTCTCCTTGTGTAAACCTACCCATATTTATTTATTTTCAAAATTATGATTAGGAAATGTTTAAGGGTTTAAGCCTCTCAAAATAGTGGGCAAGATAATAAAACTGTAGAAAAATATGCAAATAAAAATGGGCAACAAATAAATGTACAGTATACACCATAAAGACTCTAAAAACAGAAGGAATAAAACTTGGAGCCAACAAGATTATACAAAGGCCAGTGAAAATAACTGGGTCTACAGAATCTTTCTGAAAACTTGACGAACCCCTGATAGAAACCGATTCCTGACTTATAGGTCTGATGCCGAAATGGCCTTTCCTTTTTACTAGCATTAACTGCCAGTTCCATTAATGTGCTGGTATGCGAAGATCTGATTCAGAAGCTCTTTTCTAGCATCCATTGCATGCAGCAACGAGGTGGGTGCTGATGGAAGAGAGGGCCTTCCCTGTGGTGGCACCCTTGGTTTGGAACTTTTCTGAGATCAGTTTTACATGAGGCAAAACCCTTTTGGATGTTTGCTCTCATTTAGTTAAATTGCCTTTATGTTTTTTTTAGATTGTTACCACTTTTAGCTTGTGTTAGCCTTATATCGCTTGGCATGGAAGCCACTCCAGTTATTTGTGTAAAGACTAGTATAGCCAAGAAACAAACACATTTTATTTTCTGTGCAGTTTGGAACAGGTAAGAAGGACAAGAGAATGTCACAGGTTTTGGTAGTAGGTTCGCATTTCTGCTAATGTTTGTTTGCTGTCAGACAGTTCTTGCTTCTAGATGTAGTTATTCAAAAAGAGAACATTTCTCTACTCTTACTTGCATTTCTCCTGTAGCAAAGTTTATTGTGAATGCTGAGCCTACTCAAAAAGAAATCTGAACAGGAACGCATTTCCTGACAGATTGTTTGCATGTATTGATAGTACGATACAAATTTTCCTGCTACACTTAGCTACAAGCATCCTGGGAGTTAAAGTGTAAACACAATCTGTGCCACTCGGTGTATGTTCAGAAGCTTGAAATCAGGACTTATTTTTTGTTTGCTCATGTTTACAGTCAATTAAATGCTTGAACCACTTGCTCAACAAGATAATGTCATTTCAGTGGGATCGCTTGATTACTAATGGCATTTCTTTGGGATTCTATACAGCCTGTTTCTTCTTTTCTACGTTTAGGCTGGAATTAACCTTCATCTTGAACATAAAGAAATATTAACATTAGATAAGCTATAAAAAAGTTAATTGTACAACAGAACTCAGATTTAAAGAATAGGCTATATTGATGTGAACATTTTCCATGTCCTCCTTGCCTTGGTTCTACAAATACAAGCAACAATTGCCAGATTTAAAGCACATAAAACTCATTTTGAAAACCAAGATTAATCTCAGGCCCTCCAAATGTCTTAATTTGATTCTGTGGTCCATTCTTGATCCCTAAATGTTGTTTCATGTTCACATCTGAACCAAGCCTAAGGAATTAATCCACGGTGTAAGCCCTGGCCTCTGATTTTTATGGCGGGCAGCTTTTCTTGGCATAGTGTTGCTTGAACTTGTACATTATCTGCTATGCATGATCACACTTTCAGTTAATTAAAGGTATCATTTTCAATTAATTTTTTTTGTCCCAGATGCTTAGTACCAGTGCTGGTGAGATCACAGATTAATGGAGAATGAAGAGCATGCTAGAAGCACACTCCTGCTGTGGACCTTACATTTTCATGAGTTGTTTATGGTGAACGATCTCCCTAGTTTCATATCAGGCACACTTGCTGCACCTTGGTTGCAAATTAAAATAATAATGGCTTCCCCTCCTTGTAGCTTTACGATTGGGCAAATGCATAAAATAGTAGCCAGTTTTGGCTTCTGTGAACAATGTCCAGTCTTGTGTCATCTGGAAGGGAGGGGGAGAAAAAAGATTAACACCTGAACCATTTTTCATGGTGACAATTTATTAATATTTAAAATGCAATGTACAATTGCATAAGAAACCAATACCATTAGATGTTAATTATTACTCTAAGATCAATAATCTCACGCATCTGCAGAAATTCCTGTCAGAACAAACTTAAAAGGGTGTCCATAGAATCATAGAATAAAAGTAGAGGTGGAAGGGGCCATCAGGGCCATTGGGTAGATCCCCCTGCTCTTGCAGGACATCAAGTTACACCATCCCACTCAGGTGGATGTTCATGCTGTTGCTTTTCTTTCTAGATCATTCCTAGATTTTGAAAGATACCAGGAATATTTTTTCAAGCACACAGTCCTATGCTCCATGCCACCAATGCACATAGGTCTCTATACTCAGAGGCTTACATGAAGCCTACTTCCCCCCCCCCCCCCCCGCAACATTTGTGGTGGGTGCAATTTCTTGCATTGGGTGTTTTATCAGTTGGTCATTTTTGGCCATCTAGAAGAAGATCCAGGGAAGGAAAGAGAAACAGGATGGGACACTGATAGGAATCAGTGTAAGTCTTCCTCTCTGTGCCTTGGCACACCCCTTTTCCCCCTTCTGAGGCCCAGTTGCTCCTAACCCTAACCTTCTTATGACCGAGACTCTGAATAATCCTATAGATTTTGTGCATTTTTTCCACCATTTCAAAACACTGAAATGCCTCTCCTAATGCTTAGTTACTGGCACTAAGCAGTTTCAACTACAATCTTCTGGGGTTGCATTTTTGGCACCATCCAATCTGCCCTTGGATCTGCCACTTTTGCCTTCAGTGTCACCCACCACTGAAATGTGCCCCACAAGACCCTGTTCAGCATTGAATTTGGGCTCCAGAATGAAAGAGGCTCTCACTGCTGGATTAAAGTTTGCCTCCACACATGCATGGTCACATATGACCTAATCAACTACCAGGTTAGTTGATTATCTACTTGTTAAATTAGTGATAGTTAATTTTGCTGAGAACATTGCTTGAATAAGCTGTATTCAGAAGAACCACCTTGATCAAAGCTCTGTTTTGCATTTGATAGCTCTTGAACAACATTCAGGAGTGATGCATGGAAGAATAAACAGCCAAGAAATACACATTTCATCACTTGTGAAAATGCTCAGTTGCTGAACTACCAAACCCAAATTGCACTGTTTTCCTATTTTTGAAATTGTAAACAGAAAAGGAACTACAACAGAGATGGAACTTAGGCGTGATCTTGTCAACTGCCTGGGCCATTTCTGCATTCCACAACATGATCAGGAGCCAGCCCTGTCAGATGGAAAATCCCCCAAAACTTTCTGAGAACCATATGGATCCATCAGTAGCTTCCAGGGATGGGCCATCTTAATATGCTCCTCATGTGTGAGGAGGGAAAAAGCCACCATCAGTCTAAATCTCAGCAAGCAGTGACCTGACCATGACAAAGGGAATGAGTCAAAGTCCCCCAAACTCAGAGCTCCATCCTCATATCCAGCCAAGAAGTCTAGAGTATACTGTGCCAACATGTGTTGGGCCAATGATATGTTGGGACAGTCCCATGGCTGTGAGGCAGCCTTGAAATACTGATCTGCTCTGGATAGGATGCCTTCAGTGTGAATGGTGAAGTCCCCCAGAACCAGCACCTTGGGGGACTCCAACATCATATCTGTGGTCACCTCCCTTGGGGTTGCAAGGTGGGTGGTACACCAGCACAATCCCCAGTCTGTCCAACATAAGGTGCAGACACCCCAGACTTGTTGGATGGACAGGGCACCTGGGGAGAGAAATTGAATTCTTATAGATGATGGCATCCCCCCTTCCTGACCTTCACATCTACCATGAACCAGGCACCCTAGTGGGCACAACTGGAAGAGACTAACTCCTTCCTGTTTACCCACCCAGGTCTCAGTCATAGATGTTAGATTGGCTGACTCACGCACAATAATCGTGGATGAAGGAGTTTTATTCTGCTCTGATCTGGCATTTAAAAGCAGCATCCAGAGACCCAAGGGCAGGCTGACCTGGCAACCATCCAAACGGAGGACCAGAACATAGCATAGCCATTAGCTGCTGAGACCGTGCTCCCCATACCTGGCCAGTCCACCTCCCAGCACCAGGTCTCCATCTACCTGTCACCATGCTCTGTACATCAACAATGACGACAAATCTTCACTGCTGTCAAAACAAATCTTCTTTTAAGGCAGATTTGTGGAGCTGACAGCCTCTGGACCAGGACAAAACACATTATTTTAACTTATTCCTCACATTTTAACATTATTTTATCCATGAGGTGTATGTTAAGGCAAAAAATAGTTTTATGCTCTTGAAGTCATTGTGATGCAACAGGAAACCAATCTTTATTCATATTTTTTAAAGCTATGGCACTGTTTATCTCCCGCCACCTTTCCTATTTCTGAGCCTTTGCACAGAATCATACTATATTTTTTATCTTTTGGGTATAATCACAAAAGCTAGAAACTTAGACTAAAGGGAGATTCCCTCTGTTCTACCAAGGGGCTCTCCGCATGCAACAATTAACTAAAAAATAAAAACAAAATCTCTGTGTTCTAAGAGGAGGAACAAGAAAGGTAATCTTTATGCACTGATGAAGTGTCATTGATTTAGCAGAGATACATGAGCAGATACTAAATTTAATCAGGTTTTATGTAAATCGAAGCCCCTGGTGTATCATTGTAACGACATCTGAAAATAACTCACTCTCCTCAAGCAACACTTATTTCCATGTGCAACACTTTCATCAAACGATCTTGACTTTTCCACTAGACAAAAGAGAAATCGTCACTGAATCATGTTCCTCTTAAGACCTCACTTGTTTCTCCCATTGCATTTTTGAAGAGGCAAACGCAGCAAGTTTTCATTTCAGCCAAGTATTTTCTGCTGAAGGAAATGCCTGGGCAGGTGTAAGTGTATTGGCAGGCAGAAAGGAAAACCACCGCATTACAAACAAACCAACGTGAATAGCATTATGCCAAAGGATTAGATAGACCTTTTATGCAATTAATGTAAGGATTTTACTTAATTTAAATAAAATTTTATTGTACAATCATATATGAGAAATGTTTCAAAGGCACTTACCTAACACTGAAAGATTCCAAATTTTATCTGTGTAGATATATCCACATGACCATGTGAAGAAAAATCCAGTTCCATATCCTGCTCCGATTCAGATAGAGAATATGATGGTGTGCCAGTGGGTGCTTTGACCATTTTGTACATTACTGCAATTCACACAATGTACTCGGAAGGCCTGCCACTCCACGAAGCTTTCAAAACTTCATGTTGAAGACCCATGGTGAGGCCAAAACTCAAGTTTATGTGGGCCATTGGTTGATCTTCATTTCAACATCTCTATGGAACTGATCTCCTTTCTGGTTCTACACTCATGGGATACAGAGCTGAAAGTGGTATATGAGACCATCAGATCTTGTCATGTGACCATTCTGACCAGGCGTGACTGAAAGACAAAAGCATGAGTATGTATACCATAGAAAGCAACTACATCTTTATGGTACTTTGAACTAGGGGTGGATGAATCTGTCAGACTGGCTCTCTTGCATATGCTTTTTTTCAATGTCAAATTCTTCTTCTCCCAGATATGAACTTTGTAATTTGGGGAAATCATTATAAAACAAAAACAAAACAAAACAAAACAAAAACACAAATAAACAAATAAAAACCCTCCCCCTAAATTATCACTCACCTGTGTTGCTCAAAGTCAACAGGCACAGATATTGCCAGCATGGAAAGAACCATGTTGGACCTGCTTAACATGCAGCTGTTAAAGATAAGGACTTTGTCAGAAAAAAGAGGTTGCAACTCAAAGTCAACATCACAAACATGGCTGACTACATGGGGATTCAAGCCCAGATTTTTAAGAGCTAAGCCACCAAAGCCCTGGTCCTGGACAGATGAACCTGTCACTTTTGGTTTCTCCTGCCATCATTTTCTTCATTAAAAAACCCCCTCAAGTTCTTTTTGTGTGCAAAATTCTTGTCAAAGCTGTACTGAAATTGAATCTCACACCTATCCATCTCTTAAGGGCCATAGCATTAAAGGCAGAAATTTGTGTTCCATATGGCCATTGATGGATTCATAATCCTTATCCTTGACTGCTCAGATCTTACCCACCCATATTAATTAGGGATTATATATTACTTTTTACTACAGCTGTACAACAATGGCCTCTCAAATTGTAGGCAGATAAATTAGTTAGACAATTTTGCTGATTTTTCTCCAGGCAGAGAAGAAATTCTCAATGCTTTTTTTCATAGGCAGGACTCATAATTGGCAAAGCTTGTAGCTCAACTTCCCCCACTTTTCAGGATATTTATGAGGCAAAAGTCATCCAAGAAATTCTGGCTCTGTTCTAGTTGTCATTTTTCATAGTTCAGCACCTTCCTTGAGGTCTTCCAAATGTAAAATGTCTGAGGATAAACCTTGTGGAAACACAGTGTCTCTAATGCAGGTATCTACAGCAATCCCGGCAGCAGGTGCTTGTGTGTCTGTGAGAGAGCAGCTACAGAGAAGAGGTGAAGCTAGTGCTGTGCAAAAACATGACCCCCAATTTCCCAAATGTTTTCCTTCACTGTGAAACCTTCTATTCTTAGGGCATTGTATAATTTCTTTTGAATTTCTTTTGGTGCTGTTTTTGACTGTGTGTTTTAATTTTTAATGCACATTTTCCGATTGTTCTGCAGTCTCCCAGACTCCTGGTCTTTCCTGATCTAAAACTCCTGATGATATGGGCAGGTCATGTGGAAAGCCAAGGAGGTGAAAGGCTGCTAGATAGTATTTTGGAATGTATTGATTGTATTTTGAAAAACAGGGCAGTCACACAGGACAGGACAATCTTTGGTCACCACGTAAGTAATGTAAGAACAAGAATCCTGAACCAAACTCAGGAGAATGTCTTCCAATTTTCTTCTCCTTTAATTTCTTTTTTGAAAACCATGATCCCCTGTCAAATTTAGTGAGAAGGGTTGAAAATGAGGACATAACAATACTTAACAATCATGCTTAATGGACAAAAAACACCATTGCGACACCCTTTAAATTATCAAAAGGTATCAGAAGAGAATCTGTGATAATGCAACAATGTGTAGGTAATATAAGCAATGCTAGTCAGCTTATCATTGAATAAATCAGGAAGAACCCCAGTGAGTTAGTCAAGCTCTTGGCATTTTACAAAATCCACTTTAGAGGGAAATTCAGTCTGCAATTCAGAGAAAACGTTAGACTTGTTAGACAATATATTTTGCTATGACATTTATGGCTCCAGTGAACCATCTCAGTGCACTGCAGTAATTAAAAACGCATTTCATAGGAGCGTATTATTCCTTGATTCACAATTACTGAGTCTTTCAAGAGCTTCCAGGACCCAGGCGTTATGAAAACACGATGCTTCCTTTACTCGTGCAATTCCTAACAAATCTTCAAAGGAGCTGTAAAACCTTTCTGAAGCATGCTGATAAGAATCATGAATTTTAAAAAAAGAAGGATGATATGAGCATTTAAAGTGAAAATAATTAGGCCACAGTGGATGCTTTCAAAGATTTAAGAGCTGCGCAAGTATGAGAGGAGCCCTCCCTCCACCGTTAATGGATGTGCCAAAAAGTCCTGTAAATAGGAGAGAGACACTGCATTCATTAATATACCAAAATATTAGATCCGTAAAGATCATGTCAAGACTCCTCTCCTTGCTGCCTACAGAATATATGATCTACTTCCAAATAAGAGATATCTAAAGATAAAGAATCCTTGGCAGGATATCAAGGGAGAAGAGGCAGCCCCTTCTCACCTCCCCAGGGCAGTTCCCCTTGAGCTGCAGGATAAAGCTCTTACCCAAAAGTTATGTCATTACTACAAGGAGAAAGAAAAGGAAACAGGTTACTCATGTGTGTGCCTTTCAAAATTTCAGAAAGGTTCTTCTGGACCAACAACACATTCGGACCTTTTGTCTTCTACTGTGGTGAGCTTGCTCAGTACAGGGCAGCTTCAGAACCTGGGTTGGAATCCTGCAAAGCATCATTCTCTCCCTCCCTCCCTCCCTCCCTCCCTCCCTCCCTCTGTGTGTCTTAATCAACAGTATTATAATGACTATATGCTTCAGGCTGGTTGAGTTCAATTTTGCTTTATTAAAGGTGTACATGAAATAAACTACCAGTAACTATGCTGCTAAATATTGATTTAGCCATTTGAATTAATGCAATTTTCAGTTCTCTCTCCTTACTTAATGCACTGCAGGACTTTAGTGACCCAGTCAATAAGATCAATAGTCCTCACATGAAGCAGCGTTTGACTTCCTTTTGCTCTTCTGTCTGCTTATTTTAGGAGGAGGCCACATATAGCTGTTTCACAACCTATGACACCTGGGGTTAGGTCTGGAAATATCCTAACATTTGCAAGTGAAACGTATCTCAGCTATTACTGAAATGATAATATAGACTGCTCTGCATTACTTAGCATGTAATGTATTCCCAGCAGAGGAAATGGTGAAAACAACATTTATGGTTTCGATTTTATAGTTTTTATGAGATTGACATGTAATGTATGGGTCAGAAAAGGAAGACAATGATGTATCTCCTTTATGGGAAACCTTTAATATTCCTCTCTTTTAAAATATTGATATGCTTTAAGGAATAACATGAAATATGTGTGATTATATGAATGATCTCAATAGAATAATCACAGCACTTCATTCATTCATTCATTCATTCATTCATTCATTCATAGGCTACCTATAACTGCCGAGGCCTTCCTTTATTTGCCAAAAAGTTATCTTTACCTTCATTTATCAAAAATATATACATGAATGCATATATCAGGAAAATATGTGTACAAAACTTCATAAGCTACAGAAAAGTGCACATGAATATGCATATAATAGTGAAAATAATGCACACATTACTGCATATATTTTGAAAGTTCATAGTTCTCAGAACTTTGTGATGCAGGCCTTGGCTTAAACATTGCATACAAAAAATTGTATGTTAGAAAAAGTGGAACACAGAAATGCATATGTCAGGGGAAACTGTATAAAAATAAATACATGTCGATTAAAAATGTGATTTTTGTGCTTTTTAAAACTGATTCAGAAATGCAATAGCCCAATGGCTGAATATGCATGAAAGTAACATGGACTAATTTGTTCAAAGTGCACTAGATGAAGGCACAAATTAACTTTCTTTTCCATTTATGAGCCATAATTCTTGGGTAAAAGATGATGACGATGACGACAACAGTGTAGTCCTGCTAGATGATTTTGAATTTCACTGCCTGGTAGAAATGAAGAAGGATTTTACCTGTCTACCATTCTTGGTCAGTGTTGCCAAATAATTAACTTGGAATCCTTAGTACAGTGCTTCAATTTTCTTTGCATTTTTCACTGTTAAGAACATACGAACATAAGAAAAGTCATGCTGGATCAGACCAAATATCCATCCAGTCCACCAATCCTGGCCACAGATTCCTGAAGGAGGATGGGTGCAAGACCTCCACCTCCTCAAGCTCCTCGGCAACTGGGGTATGCAGGCGCGCCACCTTTGGTGAAGGAGGTAGCGCATAGTCAGTAATGCTAAGTGTCTGATTCCATGAACCTGTGCAATCCCTTTTTAAAATCACCCCGTTTAGTGGCCATCACCACTTCTCATGGCAGCGAATTCCATAGTTTAACTATACACTGTGTGAAGAAATACATCCTTTATCTGTCCTGAACTCCACTGGTTATGTATCTCTGTTGGGAGAAGTTTCCATTTATCCTCACCCTCTGTTTTCTGTTCTTAATCAATTTGTCATCCATAAGAGGAGCTCCCCTTTTATTCTGTTAATGCTTCGTTTGCTAGGAGCCTTTGATGAGAGGCTTTGTCAAAAGCCTCTTGGAAGTCCAAGTAAACAACGTCTACTGGATCACCCCATCTGCTTGCTTGCTCTCACTTTCAAAGAACTGCAATAGGCAAGTGAGACAAGACTCCTCCTAGTGGAAGCCATGCTGACCTTTTCTCATCAGGGGTTGTCCCTCTATGTTCTTACTGATTCTATCTTTAATGATGCTTTCAAGCTGTTTACACAGAACAGACGTTAAGCAAACTGGCCTGTAACTTCCCAGAACCCCCCTGGATCCTTCTAAAAACGGTGTTACATGGACCATTCTCCTAATTCTCTGGTACAATGGCATGTTTTTAGGGACATGTGAAAGATTTTGGTAAGAAGGTCAGCAATTTCATCTTTTATTGCTTTAAGGACATACCATCTGGACTGGATGATTTGCTGACTTTCAGATTGTGGATAAGGTCGGGAATTTCCTCTTTTCACTACTATCTGCCTTTATTCCTCAGACTCCCTTCTGAAATACACAAGCTCAGGGACAGGTATATGATGTGCATCCTTCCCTGTGAAGACTGAAGAAAAGCATTCATTCAGCTTCTCTGCAACCTCCTCATCCCTGTCCCCCGCCCACCCCATGCACCTTTCATTCCATTATTATCCAATGGTTCGGCTGCTTCTCTAGCTGCTTTCCTGTCATGACTAGTGCTTTTCCCTCCATCAGTCCCCCAGCATTTCTTTGCTTATTGATCGTTATTGTAACACGGAAGTCTCTGAGCATACACAAAGTGGAGTGTTGAACCTTTCTGCCATTCATTTCCCAAAACTCTCTTCATGAACCCATCTGGGTCTCTGCTCCCCGCCCGCTGATTTCTCTTCTCCCTAATGGCTTCTTTGACTGTTAACCATAATGTTGCTCTGCATTATTTATGTATTTTTAACATCTTATGCCCTTTCTAGTTTCCTGGGCACTGAATGCCATGAACAAAGAAAGTGAACAATATTAACACAGTTGCTGAGTTCAAACAACATTACAAACCATGGCAGTTTTTACCATTGTTGGTCTGTTTGTGTTGTCTAAACCTGGTCATGGTATACTACCATGGTAAGTTTTGCATTTTGAAAGCATGATAAGAAACAACCATTTGTTTTGTGGTTTCTCTATACCACCCTGACTTGCTGTGTCGTCTGAATCCAGAAGCATGGTTTTTATGGTATGCAATGACCACAGAGTCTTCTGGAAGGAGTGGAAACTGCCATCCAGCCTCTAGGTATGAACCAAAGTGGAAGGGGCAGCTGACATTTCAGGCATGGTGACTGATGGCATATGTCCCATCAGTAGAGAAATGCTTGATTGTTTCTCAGGCGAGTCAGGGTAAAAAGCCACAAAACATGGCAATGATGCAGGGTTGCTTGTCATGTTGTATAAATGCAGCCAATGTTATTAAGCCAAACCCAGATAAATAAAAATATTGAGTTTACAAATACAACCATTAATCATATGGGCTAAAAAACGACTCAAGGGCTATTGCAACTTTTAAATAAACTGGCTTGTTTAAAAGTCAAACTTTGACACAGCACTTCAAACAGTGGTATGAAACCAGTGGTGCGAAACCATCTCTCCCACCACACCTGATGTCTTCCAGATGCTTCAGATATCAGCTTCTGGAATTCCTCTTATTAGCTGTACTGGCTGGGACTGATGGGAGCTGAGGTCCAAAGCATTTGGAGATTCCTGGTTTGGGAAGGCTGCTCTGTAGTCTGTGCAGTCCCTTGCCATCTTCCAGAAGCTGGTGCTCTATGAAGCAGTGCCCAGAAGATGGGTCATTGAGGGTACTTCAGGTCCTCCCTGTCCCATCCCTACAAAATCATCTGAGTGGGATGGTGTAACTTGGTATCCTGCAACAGCAGCGGGTTGGACTCAATGACCTTCATGGCCCCTTCCAACTCTACGATTCCATGATTCTATGAAATCTGTGGGGAAGTCTGGGCACCTTCAGGAGCAGGGATGTCTCTCACTTTTCATGACCTGAATTAGTGCTTGATGTTTCACAGGAGTTTCAGACAAGCACAAGGGAAAAGCAGCAGTATTTCTGTGTGCTGAATACTTAGAGTAAAGCAGAAAATCTCATGGATGTTTCATTTTCAGAAAGGACAGAGATCTACACCTAGCTCTTCTAAGGAGAGTTACTTTTGAGTTGCGTATTAGGAAAATACCACAGTGCATAGTGCCCAGGATTGAATTAGAAGCCTCTAGTGCTTGACTAATGCTGTGATAAGATTACAGAAAGCAGCAGGGACAGCAGTCCAGGCGCAGCATCCCGTGTTTGATGTGCCTGACAGGCAAAGCAGCCGTCTGCTCTCCTCTGCCCCCTCCCCCACTCTGTGCAGCTTAGTGGATGTGATCAGAAAACAATGGCTTAAACTGGGTAAGAAGAATTAAATTAACTGGAACAAAATGGTAAAGTGGAACCAGGCCTTTTGTCCTAGCTCCAGATTACACAATGGAGTACAGCGATCAATAATGAAAGCCACATGCTTTTCCTGTGGTGCATTCCCACCTCTGAGAATGAATTTAGATAACAACTTCTTGGCTATTTTATGCACTTCACACAAACCTCTTTAAAGCTTGTATAACACTTTGTGTAGGTAATATGAAATTGGATTTCTACCAATAAACACAAGGAGGCCAACGGGCAGAGCAGTAAAACTGTTCAACTGTAGGTGTGTGTGTGTGTGTGTGTGTGTGTGTGTGTGTGTGTGTACGTACGTGCGCATACGTATGTGTGGGTAGAAATCATAACATTTAAATCTAATTTATCCTTTGGACAATTTACCAATGGAAAAGGAGCCACTAGTGTCCTCTGGATAGCCTCTTGTATTTTAGAGCTGGGGCTCACCCAATCTCAATTTGCAACTGCATTATTATGTAAAGCAAATCTAATTTTGCTTTTGTGCTTAAATAAGCAGCGATAGCATAGGCACCCTTTGTCTTTCCTGGTTATATTCCCATTCACTTTGTAACTCATTCTGTCGGATGGGAGTGTAACAGATTAAAAACACCTCCAGGGAACTTCTTTCCAAACTGCTGATTTCCTTGTTTATTTTGTCTCAGTCAGAAGGAGGGCCACACTGGGCTTATGAATATTCTTCCTTCCCACATCCTCTTCCCCTCCTTCCCATCTTTTCCTGCTCTTCCTCCTCCTCTCCCACTTGGCGGCTCTCTCTCTCTCTCTCCTCCCCCCCCCCCTCGCCCCGCCTTGCTCTTGCTCCCCCTTTCCATTGTTTCACAGATGCACTGAAAGATAAAGTGATGATTAAAAATGCTCATCATGACCATCTGTGTGTGTGCCCTGTACATTGTCAGTCCGCTGTTGGGTATCAAAGCTGTATCATCAATGCTCTTTGAAGACTAAGCAGGTTGGACATGCAATTTAGATGAAAAACAATTACGCTCTGTTAGCTTGCTTTTGGCAAGAGTAGTGGGGCTCATCTCAGAGACGAGAAACAAAAGGAGCACTTCATCTTCATGAATTTCAGATGAGGGGAAAAGAGAGAAAGAGGGACGAAGGGTTGTCTGCCAGGAGTCATTCCATATAACCTTCCTCTAACTAGCTCCTTTCTCAGAAGAATATGCTTTGCTTCTGCCACCGACTGCAGGGAAAGAAGCACTTATATCATCTCCCCCTCCCTTCCCGAAGACTGATAATGCTAATCATTCTGTCTTTGTAGTCACCTTTTGTTAGAGTATTTACATTTTAAAAGGCAGCCACAACTGGGACTAAATTAATCATTCAAAAGTAAAAAGATCCATTCAGCTTAAAACACATGAATGTCACATTTATAAAGACACAGAGGCTGGTTTTGGGTGCCCTAACCCTGTTGGGAGGGGGGGAGGGGAAACGACCCTTCTTCCCTGTGGATACAAGGAGAGCTTTTTGTTGTTGTTGTTGTTCTGATTTCTGTTTTTCCTTTATGTCATCACCTTCACCTCTGAAGATCATTTGTTCTAGATAAACTAGTCAGCCAGTCAGCATTAAACATAGACCTGACATCTCCAAATATACTTTTAAAACAATTTTTCACATGGAACCTTTTTTCAGATAAAGGCATTCCCTTGCGGTATGGCATTTGAATGAGTCTAATTGTGTATATAGCAAACCACCATATATCAGCATGTATAATTTTGGAATTTAATACTTGTAGTCAGACCTATGGTAGGGTGTATAGATGAATCCAATGGGATTCTTCAGCAGGGCACAGGTGTGAGAATTGGGACAAATGTCCTGCCAGCATAAGGTACACTGAAAGGTACACTCCATATAGATCAGGCACCCAGCTCAGAAGAACTTTTTGCAGCTTTGTCTAAAACAAGTATGCAAAATCAAAGGAAGGCACACTTTAAAAAATGTTTAGTGACATAGAGTCATGGTAGGTCAAAAAGCACAGAAAGGCATGTTGTCCATTAGGAAAAAATAATAATATTTGGGAAAGGTGGTGCTAATGAAGTAGCGAAGTGAGAAGAGGATTAAGTTTGCAACTTATGTTAATAAGATGCATTTTCCCAATGACCAGTATTCCAGCTACACTGGTGTCTTTTAAAAATGTCTTTTACAATATTTCTGTTTTGCATCACAGAGCCAATCTGGATGGCCAGACTTGGTCTGTTTGGAGGCTTGTTGGTAAGGGGAAGACTGGTCTCTTGCAATAGTTTGGAGATGGGAAGTAGGTGGAGCCTGCAGCTTCACTGTTCAAGACTCTTCGGATTATTCATGCCAACAGGTCATTGGTGTAGGTGGCAAACACAAATCCTGTGTGCCCTGTGAATTGGCCTTTGGGTGGTCCTAGCAGTGATTGACACCGCTTATCACAGAGAGAGTAACATTTGAATCCCTAAACAGTTTGGATCTACGGTACCTGAAGGACTGCCTGTTCCCATATGTATCTGCCTGGCCCCTAAAATAATATATATAAGATGTGGCACTGCCACTGAATTTTCTTGCATTCTTTTCTTACATAAAAATCCCAAGTACTCTCAGAACACCTGGGTTTCAACTATCTCTGCTGTTGATTTCAGTAACATATTTTTATATTTCTTACTTTAACCACCCTTTCTGTTTTGACAGGTATACAGAAAGTATTTTCCTGTTTATTACTGAAATCAAATGCAGCACCTTCTTTACTGAAACTTATATGCATAGGTCTGCATTCCACAGATGCCATGTTACAAATACCTGTAGCAATAGGTTGACTTTTTGTGTTTGGCAGGTTGTAGGGCTCTCCCAGCATCACTTAAGAAGTCCTGTAAATTACCTTTGACTGTTTTCTCAAGAGAATTCAGAACTATAAACATTTCAAACAGATAAAAGATTATTCTTTTTCAAAAGCACCATAAAAACTCCATGAGTGTATACATAAACTTGTGGGGTAACATTCAAACCCTTGATTTAAATTCTTATTGCAGTAATTTCTGTTGTCTTAATTCATAAAACTGTTATTCTCTAGGAATAATAGTACAGAAATATTTGTTTGACCATGTAACTGTATAGTTTTTAATATAGATTAACAGGACTTGCTGACAAACAAGATACGTCCATTCCTTTTATTTACAAAGTTCAGGGGTGAGATTGATCCTTATGTAGCCAAAATGCCAACATCCAAGTACAAGAAGAAGGAATTAGCAGGCTTGGGCAAACCCTGAGATTTTCAGGAAATCAGAAATCTTCAGAAAAACTACAAAAAAATCTAAGGGGCAAACCCACTCCAACAACCCAAGACAGACTGAATATGGTCAGAGCCACAGCAAATTGAAAGTCCTCTGAAAAAAAGCAGAGATATGGAAGGGGAAAATTGACTGGTTGGCAGTGGCTGGTGAAAAGGAGTGTGCGGCCACTGAAGCCCCAGAAGGTTGAAAACACAGCAGGAGTTTATCTGGGAGAGACTGGCTTTTGACAGCTCCACAGGGTAGTTCACACTGAACACTGCAAGTCACATTCTGGATGGAAATAAGCTGCAGTTGGAGGACTGGGCAGAAATGTAGCATTATGCATTGCTTTTATCCCTGCATGACAGGTTGGGCAGGTGAGTGCCAACCATGCTGTGTAGCTCACTCTTGCACTGTATTACAAGTTGGGGGCTGTGCTGAGAAAAGGTTGCTTGTGGGATCTCTGCAATGTAGTCAGCCGTCAATATTTCAGGTTCTCTCAGATTGCAGCAAAGGTCAATCTACTTTGCCTCCTTGAAACCCCTTCAGACCTTCTCTTAGGACCTTGCATACAGAGGTTTTGTGCTCTGTTGACTTGCGTACAGACTGGCAAATATAAAGAAAAGAAAATAATTGTACATATGATATAAGATAAGGGCCAGTACAGTGGGCCTGTTCCATGATGCACTCTCTCTCTCTCTCTCTGAGAGGGAGGAATTTACTAAAAAGCTTTCTCAAAAATCCTTAAGGAATGGCTACCACCCTTCCAGACATCAAAGCCAAAATGTCAAGGACACAGCTATTCTAGTTTCTTCTTTGGAAGAAAGAATATTTGGCTTTCCAGGCACTTTGCACTAAGGTCCAAGGTTGCAACACAGACCTCTATCAATCATGTAAGAGAGAGCAAAAGCAAAATGGGTCTGCTGGTAAAGGGTACTAAACCCTCTTGGCACCTCTCAGTCACCTCCGTGCAGTGCCTCAGCATGCAACACACACACACACACACACATCAACCAATATCTCTTCTAGTATCAGGACTAGTTTAAAAAAAAAAAAAAACATTCAGGAAGAGAAAGTGAAAAGGATCAATGAGTCTTGTTTTGCTTTTTATAATGCATGCAATTTTTGAGCTCCTATTCATTCCATCTCATTTCCACATCACTGTGAATATTTTCATAAGGTCCTCAGAAACACCTGAAAATCTATGGCAATTTCTGTATTCAACTTTCTCCAAGACATACAAGTTTGGCAAAAAATGTCCCATAATATATATTTGGCTATGCTATTCCATAATGTATATATTTTTGTGAAAATATTTTGATGGAAGAACTGCATCCCACATTCAAAATAGTAGGAAAAGAATGGAAGATTTCATACCAATTGGATATTAATTTGGTTGATTTGCAGTAACATGATTTTCTACCCATGGCTCTTCCTCACCCACATATATCATTTACTAACGGCAGACACACATACCTTTTCCCATGTTTAACCTAGAAATATGCACACAACAAAACAGAAGTTCACTGAAGTTTTTTCAATACCGTTTCAAAGCTCTTTCTACCTCGTGACCTTATAAGATTGCAATCTTTGATTCCCCCCACCTTTTCATACGAATGCACATGCATTTACGAACATATTTTTCCAATATCCATGTGAATCAGTGCTCTTTTCCAGGAGTGTATGCATGCAAATCTCAATGCAAGGGTGGAAGTGTTCTAAGTTTGCCCAGATATTGTGTTCAAGTTCAATCCAGACAGTGTGATCTTTATTAATACCTGGCACCACACACACATAAACACAATTCTTTAATTCTAAGGCTTCATCTTGAAGTTGTGCAGAAATGGGGGGACCATTCCATTGTTTCTCCATCAGCCTCTTGGATGGGCACACCATCAGCAGTGGCAGTAGCACATCTTCTTTCTCGTTGTTTTGTTGCTGCTGCTGGTGCCAGTGAGCGAGAAGGTGGGGCAAGTGATTCCACCGCCTTGTTGCTGCTGCTTGCCAGGCAGGCACTCAGCTGGGCCCCAGGCTGGGAATGCCTCTCTCATGTGAAGGCACGGAAGGGGCCGGGGTTAGGATGCGGAGTCCGCTGAGCCATGCAGCCCCCAACTGGACACACTGCCCTGCTGATTCTCACCCCTTCTGCCTGTGCGCAAGAGGGGCTTCTCTACGGCTCATACAAGGACAGTGCGTGGTGTGGCCCCCGGCTGATTCTCGACTTCCCTTTCCACTCATGCATGTAAAGGGCTTCCTTCTGGCACAAGGCGGCAGAGGGGGGATCAGAGGAGTGGCACTGCTCCTGTCCTCAGCACCACCCATCTGATTTCCCTCCCTCTTGCCTGCGTGTGGGCCAGGTAAACGCATCTGATGGATTATCCCATCTTCTTTGCTGCACTTTAGGGAATGAGTCCGGTAGTGCATCAGAGTCTCCTTGGCAGCTGCAGCTAGTCAAATGCAGCTCATGTTCAGGGCTGTCAAAGACTCTCAGCCCAAACTACCTCACAGGGTTGCTGTTGTGGGGATAAGTTTGAGAGCAGCAGGGGGAGGATGATGCAAGCATCTCTGAATTCTTGAAAAAGGAAAAAGGCAGGATATAAATCTAATAAATCAATCAATGAGGAGCCACATTCCTTCCCAAAATGACTGCTGGGATGCTGCCTGGACAGCTAGAGGGAAGGGGAACTACCCCGATGAGCTCAATCACCTGTTAAGCATATTGAGGTACCAGTCTGTGAACATCAGTAATGATGTAGGGTCGCTTGTTGTGATGTGTGAACCCAGGTAGTGCGTTGGAGGGAGATGACTCTTAAAAGGAACTGATGTCTAAGTATCACGGTAAAGTGCCTGGAGGTTGGTTATCAATGTTAAGGGGACTTGGAGAAGCTGTCCAAGAAGGGAAGGAGAAATTAGAATTGAGGTTACTAATCAGTCAGAGGGATGGAAGTGAAATTAGCATGAGGTTCAGGAGAACAGCAAAGGATATAAACAAAGGGACTTGGAGCAGGGCAGAACTGTAGCCATGCAGAGCTGGAAAAAGTGATGTGATGCTAAACCCTGGCCTGTGAGATTCATCGTTAGAGTCTAATGCAATTGACATCATCTCCAAGCATCCCAACATGCTAGTTTTCCTGGCTTCTGCTCAACACCTGCATAAGTGTCCTGACATTCCATAACTTGTATTTTCCCCTAGCAATTACAGACTGTTCCCTGCCTTGCCCATTCACTTCAGCTAAGGAGCACTGCTTGCTGAACACACAGGTGTGCCTGCAGAGAGTTACTACATTTGGCCTTACAAGTGAATTCACACCACTGTGTGTCTCTGTGTATGTGTTACACATTTAACATAACACTAAGAGGACAAGAGACAAAATTTATCCTGTGTTCTTTTTGATACACATAGGAATCCTATTTATCTACATCTCTTATTTACCAATTTAATTACTAGGAAGAAGTGAGATGCATTTTTCTGACACTGGGGGCTCTGTTTATTTTGAAAACTCATGGGAATCTGCAATGGGTTGCCTGCAGTAAAAGAGAGGTATAGTACTTGTCCACAGCAGCCAATTGGAAGCCTATGGGCTGAAAGTTTACATGGCTCACATGCAAGCTATTGGTGAGCACACAATGCAGAATTTAGTCTTCAGACACCCACTTGTCCACTTAGTACCTTATAAATTACATTGCTATCAGATCTTTGCTAGATTGATTTCTTCCTGCTCCGAGAAACCAACTAACTAGTCAATGTTCTTAATTAGGTCCTGCTATCAATACATGCCTGAACTCCTGCTACAAAAACTAATCCCGGCAGTGGCACCTGCCAAGACAGTGTACCCCTGGTTAGAAGTTGCAGCTTGACACTTTTTTTTTTTTTTTTGCTTATTTATGTCATTCTTTTGCTGGTGGCACTTTTAAATGGTTTAAAAGTTTGAATAAACTGCAGGATTGCTTGAATAAATGAAGTAGCAACTCTGTAGTAGTAAACTAGTGCAGGGAATGATAGGGCAGAAATCTCCCTGAAGGTTTTTCAGATAAGTGCACATTTGATTGTCCTTTTCCAAAGTTCTCTGGGAGTCTTCCATTCAGGGAGCATGAGCTGTGGAAACCTTAGGATTTGCTATTTAAAACGAAATGCCATTTTTAATATAACCAGCAGATTGTTCGTCTCCCTTGCTCTTTACTTCCAAAGGTCTTAAGTATTAACAGGCACAAAAGTCCCCATAAGTGACTTCCAAAGTTGGGTCAGAAGAATAAGAAGATAATATTTAGTGTGGGTTTTATAAGGCCAATTCTTTGTTGCTCAGCATCAGCAGTTATACTCATTCCACATTTGTTCTGTGCTGAGACTCAGAAATAAAGAGGTCAGTCGTTCCTGGATTTCCAATAAGCAGCATTTATTTGGCTACAAATGGGGGACCAAGATGTTCAGTTATTCAAATATGCTAATTGGCTGAAGCCTCCCTTTAATGCGGGTCTCTAACAGGCTGAGTGAGTGTTCTTCCTTCACAGACCTTTATGAATATGTCATGCCTGCAGAGTTTAGGCTTAGGACTAATGACTAGTCTTTACTCTAACTATGGTACTTTACAGCCCTCACACTTACAAGTTGAGAATGGGCCCACTTTGGCCCTGCTCAGGCTGTATGGCCTTGTGGCTTCTCCACACGAGGAGATCCTGCCCTGTATTCTTTGGGCACAGTCCTAAAGGAACAGACATGAGAAGTCCTCCATTTGCCTCAAGCTGCATCAAAGCACTCACCAAATTAATATTTCCAGTCTACCCCCAAAGGTCTACCCAGCACCTGCCACAGAGGAGGAACAACTTATATTTAGCATTTGTTGAGCCTCCCCTTTACTGTTCAATATCAGTGCCTCCACTGCCATTCCAAATTTATTTTCATTGCATTTCAGTGACCTCAAACATGACATCATAGAATCACATAGTTGGAAGGGGCTTAGCGTTCCATTGGATCCAACTGCCTGCTCAACGCAGGACTCAAGTCTCCCATCCAGATTCCAACCAGGGCTGATCCTGCTTAGCTTCCAAGATTAGCCAGGATCAGACACTTAATGGAATCACAATATTGTTTTTCTGAAGAGATGTGCTTAGGATGGGCTGATTTTTAAAAGACATGTCCTGAGAATTCCTCTAGGGTCTCACCTTCAACAGAAAGGCATAGTCTCCACATAAAAAGTGGTCCTACAGGCTTATCCCCATTGATCTTCCTCTCCATCTTTGTAGTTTTGAAATCCCAAGCCAAAATCAAACAATGAAGATAAGGGACACTGTCTTTCTACTGTCTTTTCCCCCTCAGTCCATATATTCCAGATGACATATGAACCATGGAGGGTGCATATAGATGTTGCTTTAACTAAACTGTGTTTTTTTCTTCCTGGGGACATCAGTACAGCTTTGTTCTACATTCATAACTCATTACAATGCTTATCAGCAGCTGAATTAATTTCAGTTGGGGATTTGTGTGGGGACTATTATTATAAATGAATATATTGAACCAGCAGTGAAAAAGCAAAGTCCTTGTTAAGGATTATTAGGACATGGATTGAAGTGATGTCACTAGTGTCATACTTTTTAATGAATTTATAGTGCAGGCACACTTGGACTACTGTCACACATGGTTACCATGTCACAAAAATGACATTGTACAGCTAGATAATATACAGTAAAAGACAAGTGGCTGAAACGTGAGCTGGAACATCTTTCCTAAAAGGAAACCCTCGATCCACAACAACTGGGGCTTATTAGTGCCAAACTACATGTTACACTTCCTTTGCAATGTGCAGTTACTCCTTTCCTTTTTCTCAAACTAATTATAGGTATGGGGATGATCCTGAGTATGGGAAGGAAGGCTCCCAGGCCCCCAGAATCTGACACCTCCACACTGCTATGAGTGTCAGTGAAAAAAAGTTTCATATCAGTTTCAGAATGAAACAATGAGATTTGCAAGTAACATTACGAGTTTGAATTACTTAAATATAAATGTATAATTAAGAATCTTGTTGCACTATCACAACTATTGGGCTGCTAACATTTTACCTGAATGGGAGTAAAGGGTTTACCTCTAACAAGTCCAAGAATACAATGTATATCTGTAACCAAGACTTGGCAATCTGCCATGAAACAGGTAAAATGATACAGTTATTAAAGAAGTGACCATGTGTCTTGTGAATTTTATTGTTTTGCCAGTTAACATTAGAAGGCATGGCTTTTAAATAAGACAGTAGAACAAAAGAGACAAAAAGGGTTTGTCTGTTGTGTGACATGTTCTTAAAGGATGATCACATTTACATTGGTCCTTAACTATAAACCAATGAGATGTCAGCCTGCTAGACTATAATTTTTAATTGACTAGAACTTTCTGGTTGTAGAGAATGAAAAGGAAAGATGCAGCATTGTTAGGGATGTCTGCAGTTTGCAGTCAGTTTGGATCTGGAGATAAAGAGGAAAGAAACCTGAAGCTGAAAGGTTTCAGTGATGGCAAGGGTAAGAGATAGGAAAACAGAGCTGAAATTACAGAAGGTAATTTGAATCTGAAGCAACTAAAGCCAAACTGGCAGTCCCTTATTTTAAGAAAAAGCAGTGATATGGTACACAGTGGCTGGCCAACATGACAAGCCATGTTGGTTTTTTTTTTTAACCAATGTTGGGTTCTTGTATTGTCTGAACCTAGTTGTGGTATTTCACCGGGATAATTTTGGTCTTTAGAAACCACAATAATAAACAATGGTTTGTTCTATGGTTTCTCCATACTACCATGGTTTGCCATGTTGTCTGAAACCATGATCATGGTTTCCACAGACCTGCTGTGTAGCAACCACAGAAAAGAATGGCAACTCAGGAGTCACCCCAGGCACCCAGTCTGTGTGTCTGGAGCAATGAGGAAGAGGCAGGTGACATAGGCAGGGAGTAATGCAGCTTGGGATTGAATTTCATGCATAGGGGCTGATGGGATATGTCCCAACAGTGGGAAAACTGAATGGGGAGGATGGAAACAATGATAATATATGAACCATTGGAATGGTAGATCACAATAAAAACCAGTGAATCATTTTAACTAAGATTGGACTTTGCGGGTGCTTCTGGATCCAGAACTGTCTGCAGAGTAAAATTTTGCTGTATACAAATAGACTACTTTGGTCAATGGCTGTGTTTGGACACAACACCAAATCTTAAGCTTGACTTAACATTAAGAAAACACTGGACTCATATCCCCCTCCCCTGCCATAGGTCCCATAGGCCTTTGGGACAGTCACAAGAAGAAGACGCTTCTCTTCATCAACCAAAAGGAAGTTTAATCACACATTATTTATTATTATAGTTTTATCTTGCCTTTTTTTCCTTTCAAGGAACTCAAGTTAGCTCACCTAATTCTTCCCCTCCCCCTCTTAATCTTATTCTCACAAAAAGAACTCTGAGAGGGATGTTGGGCTGTGACTCTGTGACTGGCCCAAAGTCACCTCAGCATCATGACTGAGTGGGGACTAGAACCCAGATCACCTGAGTCCCAGCCCAGCACTCTTAACCACTATACCATACCGGCTCTTTAGATCTTCAGACCTTCAGAGGCATCTACAGATGGCTGTAGATGTAGCTCCAGTAGGCAAGCTGTTTGTATGCTTGGAATACAGGACTGGAACGACCTTTTAATCATTCCAATCCTGCCAAAATAAAACATGTAAAAGAAAGGTTCTGTTGACATG
The DNA here is from genome assembly GCF_004798865.1 of Varanus komodoensis. Classification (NCBI taxonomy): domain Eukaryota; kingdom Metazoa; phylum Chordata; class Lepidosauria; order Squamata; family Varanidae; genus Varanus; species Varanus komodoensis. The sequence continues at coordinate 35,917,967 of NW_025336087.1, read as the reverse complement.
ACTGCAATGGAGTCCATGGGCAGCTACTTCAGATTAATTACCTGCATCATAGAACTGTAGCTTAGTGGTGGGGAAAGATAATATTTCAGTGCCAGAGCACATCCTCTGCATACAGAAGCTCCTAGGTGCAATCCATGGCATCTCTTGCTGCCAATCAACATACAGCTAAATCAGCCAATTGGTTGGATTCAGACAACATAATAACTCACACTCAAGTGCTGAGTATGGCTGAGTGTAAGTTGTTGTTAAACCATGGGTTGTTGTTGGAACATGGCTTATAGTGTTGTATGAACCTATTGATGACATGCAATAGCTTGTTAACTAAAAACAACCAGTGAAGAGAACCCATGGTTTGTTATTGGGTAGTGAACTTCCACTTGTTTACGATGGTTTACTGGCTGGGTTTGGAGAATATGATAACCCACATTTCAACAACACATATTTCAAGGACAATCTACATTCAACACATGCATGACCCATGAGAGTGAGTTATCACGTTGTCATTGTCCAGTTGGGTTTATGGCAGGCAATATATTCTGAATTGTTCTGTGTTGTTGCTTTTCATGTTGCTAGCTATGGTGCTGATGGCACATTCTCTAGGATTAATCTGTTGTTGTTGTTATGTGCCATCCAGTCACCTCTGACTTATGGAGACCCTATGAAAGAAAGTCTTCCAAAATGCCCTGTCCATGTCAGCTCCATTCAGCTCTTCCATGTTCAAGGCTGTGGCTTCCTTTATGGATTCAATCCATCTCAGAGTTGGTCTACCATTTAATCTTCTGCCTTTAACTTTCCTTAACATGATTGTTTTGTCTAGGGGTGTGATGTGCCTGAAGTATGACAGCCTCAGTTTTGTCATTTTTCCTCCTTGGGAAAGCTCTGGCTTGATTTGATCTAGGACCTACTTGTTTGTCTTTGTCAGTCCCAAACTCTCCTCCAACACCATATTTTTAAGGCATTGATTTTCTTCCAGTTGGCTTTCCTTGCTATCCAGCTTTCATGCTCATACATTGTGATTGAAAATACAATGGCTTGGATGATCTTGACTTTGATCTCTAGCAAGCATCCTTGCACTTGATTATCTTTTCTAGTGTTGTCCAGAGTTCCTTCACTGCTGCCCTTCCAAATCTCTGTATTCTTTGAATTTCTTGGCTGCAGTCTCCCTTTGAATTGAGGACTGAGCTTTGGTACGTGAAAACTTTCATAATTTCAATTTCTTCATTTTTACAATAAAGTTACTTAATTCTTCTGTGGACATAATTTTTATTTTCTTACTATTAGCTTCTTTACTTTCTTTCACTTTTATCAGGTGTTGTTTCAAGTCATCGGTGCTTTCTGCCTGTAATATGGCATCATCTGCATATCTTAAATTAAAGATGTTTCTTCTGCCAGTTATACTTTACAGTATGCTAACCCAAATAAAAAAAATATTCATTTTGCATAGTTCTAATATTCACTACACAAACATTTGTCCTGAGCTTGCATTTGAAGAAAATTTGAAGAAAAAATGAAAAATGATGAAAAATCCCATGCTAGGCAAAATCTCTCACAGGAAACTTATAAAGTTCCTTCAATCAAATGAAAGGATAATATTTTAAATTCTTATGAGTTGTTCATAAATCTGGCCATTTTGGGTAAGCATCCAATATAGCACTGCTTCTTGTTGTGATATTGGGGAGACCAATGGGTGAGGCTATGTACATTTGAGGACAATAGCAACATTTTTATAAATCATATACCCTAACCAAGCTTTGGAAACAAACAAACAACAAACATAACATTGAATTTGTTTAGCATGGCATGATTTATGTACAAGAATAATACATTTTCCTTAGAAGTATGAAATATGTCTTATTTGAAAGGAAGAAAAAAGACCAGCCATGATATTCTTTTATTACTGTTTCTAGCTTACTGGGAGATGGTAGCTCAATGAAAGAGGAGAAATTGTGGGGAGAAACATTAAAAATGGCTTTATAGACCTTTGAAAACAAAGACTCTCTTTTGTATTGAACCCTCTGGGCTTGCTGAGAAACATCTGAGGAAGACTTTACTACAAGTATTTCCCCTTGGCTTATTGGAGAGCCATTCAATATTCTCTTTGAGAATGAAGCAGGGCAAGAACTCTCTTCAAGGGCAATGTTCTCTCTTTAAAATTTGGATGAGGAAAAATAAGAGGGTTTTTTTTTCCTTTTCAGTTTGGAAGTGTCCACTGAAACATGTGTACCACAAATATCTTACCTAGGCTGATTGCCCAGCTATTCCATACTCTCTTTCAGAACAGAGCAAGCCCAGTTCCTTTTCTGCCCTTCTTTGTATCCTTTACAGGCTGGTGCCAAGATATTTTAGTTTTTCAGGAATTAATTAAAATACTTCTTTGATATTTGAAAGTGTCCATTATGATCAACAGATTGCATGCAAATGATTGAAGAAAACAGGTTATTGGAAATCACATTACCACTAAAGGAAATAAGAGGCAACAATCAGCAGCTGAGCCAAATCTTAGAAGTATAATCAAATCCTTCAAGAAGAAAACAGGATAATATTGTCAATCAATAGCTAAATTAAATCAGAGATGAGAAGCTAAGTTAGAATTACAAGTGCAGAGCTGCCTAGAATGCTCACATGCCAATTTTCACTGGGAAGCAAATATTCACCTGCATCACATGTTAACACAATTCTTTTTAATGCAATGGCCATATGCACTGGCATGTGCAATTACCAGGTGCCTCTAACAGTACATGCTAGCATAGCATGCGCATGGATCAAGCCATGAGGTAACATCACTGAGACATCAGGATACTCCTGATCTTGCTTGGGGCTTGTTGAATCTTTTCACTTCCTTCCATGTCTGATTCACCCTTCAATCACATAAACAATTTAGAATCTGAGATTCAGGAGTTATCATTTATTACAAGATCACCAATCATGTAAAAAGACTTAAAATTTAGAAATTCTACTGGTAAGAAATTCTGATAAGCTGTACAGTAGCTTAGAATTAGAAAGGTAGATTCATTCTTCACAACCCAGAAGACTGCAAAACTGAAGAATGCTTCAAACTCCTTTCTCTTTGTGCTGCTAATTTCCACCCAGAAATTATGCAGCCACTTACAGGGCTTTTTGGAACTGTACTATTGAATATCCATAAATTGCCATTTTTAGCTGTTGTTTTAAATCCTTACTTTGCTCCTTCCCTGACATGAACTGGTCAAATGACTAATGCAAATGATATAATTGCAGCCTCAGTAAAAGCAAGTGTTTGAAAAGCTTTCTCTAAATTTGCAGCAACCTAACATTTTCCTTAGTCAAAGAATTTGAAAAGAGAAAAGGAAATGATCCAAATGGGAAAATATATTCATAATACAAAATGATAAATGATGTGATGTGTGTCCACCATAGGGTAGGGCTGTGCCAAATTTCTTGGGCAATCATTTGCATTGTGTACAGAGCTTTTTAAAGAGGCCCTGCAATATTTTCAGAAAGGCTAAGAAAAAATTAGTGCTTTGTGGTGTCCTACACTGTTTAATGCCAAAATCATGGCACCAAAAATGGTGCCCTGAAGTCTTATCAGAGAGAGGCTTTGGCTTCATTCTGATTACATCCTGATGATGTCATATAGCCAATCAGATGTAGCGATGTAATTATGTCAAAAGCCAAGCAAGAATAAACGTAATGCTTCCAAGTCTCATTATGAAGACACTAACAAAGAATTATTGCAGAAATAGTGGGAATTGTTTCTGTCTGGAGAATGATTTGATTTTAAACAACCAAACAAAAATGTCCCATATTTTGCTTGGATTCTATTATTTGCAGCCACAAATACTGGTTAAAAATGCATCAGCAAGTCATACTCAAGCTAAAATGCAATATGTCAAATCCTATTCATTCAACTGAGAAATGAGCATGAATTTAACTGTCCTATTAAATCAACAGAACTTTAAATTATTTAACTTTGACTTGATTATGAACCAGACTTGCACCAGTATGTTCATTGTACTACCAGAATTCTGAGGTCTCATTCTGTTCACAATTGTACTGGTGTAAATCAGCAGGAATTCCAGCAAAGTAAATTTATCCTGTTAGTGTACATCTGATAGATGGCCTGAACCAACATTCTCACCTGTTTAGGCTGCTACTAGAATCAACTCTATTGGCTGCTACTTGTATTTCATGTCATTCTTCTAGAATCAGTTATTTTTCAGAGTAGCTGTTTTTGTACAGCTTGCAGCTTTATTGTTGTGAGCACTGTCTTATTTTTGAGAGGTAGCCACACAGTTTCTTAAATCTGATTATTAACTGAGTGTAATCATATCCAAGGCAGTATGGCAAAAATTTGTCTGATTTGGAGAGCACTCCACCCATTTAAAAACGTGTTTTGTAACTCTCAAAAGTGCTCTGGGAATGCTTTAAAGGGACCTTCATCTGGATGACAATTTCAGTTTACTTACCTCCCGTGTTGTTAGAGCAGTCTCTTGAAATTCCCCATCCTTTTTTTTTTTTTTTTTGGGCAAGAAACTGGATGGGAAAATTGGCCAAATTTCATCATGGGAAAAATGTCCAATGAAATTTACCTTAGCCGTGGGGTCATATAGTATCCTTCCCAACAGGTTATGAATTGCAGGTCTTTGGGTCATTTTCCCATTTCTCAGAGAGGGCCACCTCAACTCAAAGTCTCATATAACAATGCATGGAATAGCACTTTGTCACAGATTCGAAGTGGAGCCTCACCTCATTTTCCAAAGCCATAGCTACCTTCTACACTGACTTGAATGTGAAAATCAATAAATGCCTCAAACCTTCTTCATTTTTGACTGACATCATAGCCTGCTTTTTCCCAAGCTGGTGCCCTTCATCTGGCAGCCTGGAACATCTAGAGTGCACCAGTTTGAGAAAGGTTGATCCAAATCTAGTAACAATTTTAAAAGAGCCATGTGATGAAGCAGAAGAAGAGTCTCTAACACTTGCACAAGGGGAGGAAAATTCTCCTGAGAACCAGGGCATCAGTGAAGATTTATTTCTGGTCCCAGTAGAACAACCTTCCCACCCCACTCTCACAGACGGTGTGATTAGGACAGAGCCAGATGGTGTGGTGCCAAAAGACAAAACAGAGGTACAGGAACAGGGCGATTTGGGGGTAACAAGGGAACAAACTCTGATATAGCGTGTGAGAACCAAACTGATAATGAGCAAGTGGAATTTGAGGATGCTCATTCTTACAGGCGCACACACAGACTGGGACAAATGGAATCCCGATTAGCTGAACGACTACAAGAGAGAGTTCACAGTGCTCTGCCTCCTCGGGTGCAACCTTGGAGGGTTCATAAGCAAAGTGTGGGGTAAAGTTTGTCAGAGTGAGAGGTCAACTTTCTATCCTGTTTCAATTTTACATGTATAGCTTTTTAGAATAAAGACGTTTGTAGTATCTGCTGGATTGATTGCTTTTGTTGGGAAGAAGCGCCAGCCTCATGACAAAATCCAAGCATTCTCCACTATAACCCTCTACACCTGCATCAGCTGCTGCAGAAAGAACTGTGCTGACTTGCAAGGGCAGGTGAAGGGTGCTTGGAATTTGGAGGCTCAGCTCCAATCTTAGAGCACTTTTCTGAGTTTGGAGCTGGAGCCCTGAATTTTCCTAGGCTAGACAACATCTACAGCCATAGCATTGCACCTGACAACCTTCTTTCATCCGTCATCTTACCCAGTTGCTAAGGCAGTGATCCTGTGTATGCTTATTTGGGAATGAGCCTCATTGATCAGAGTGGGATTTATGTTTAGGTCAATGTGTAGGGAAAAATACAGAGAGGGCTGAACAAACAATGAATAAACACACTACATTTCTAATATTATTAGGGATTTAAATCTTGGCAGCACCCCTTGGTTCCCTTAGTAGGCAATGCCCCTGAGATCTAATCACACTGTAACACAATATTATGCATTAATTCTGGAGAACTGATAATGCATTAACAGGGAAAGATGAAGAACATTTTCAGTACATGGTATAAATCCATACAATTACTGTCTCACTAAGGATGAATGCCGGCTACAGCTTTGCTTGCTAATGGAAAAATGTCAGTGGACTGCAATCATGGGAATTTTCTGAGTCAACCATTTCACTGAGTGATCTTAGTGGTAATAGCACAGTGCGAGCTCCTTTTCATGACCTTGAAATCAGATGCACTTGGGCAACAAGAGCTTCCATGAGCACTGAAGACAACTGCTGTGCACACTTCAAAAGTTATCAAGAACACGCATTGACAACACAGGAGACAAGAGGAGAAGCGAGACTTCGGGCAGGAATAAACGTGCAACGCTACCGGCTCTTTCTCCAATGGAAAAATAGGGCATCTACCTCACACTTCAGCACAAGTTTCACATTGTTATTACACACACACACACACACACACACACACACTCTCTTAGCACCCTTTGTAACTGTCATCTTGGTTTTAAAAACACAATTTATAGCTTTGTTTTCCTCTTACTCTTTGGCATTGTCCACATGCAGCTGGCTTTGCAGATGTTTTCTGAGTAAAGGCAGTCAGTGACTTTTAAGACCTTGCAAATGTCGGCAGAATTATAACCTTCTATGCTCCTGCTGGCTTGGAAGGTCGCAACATGCAAAAGTGCATCTGTCTTCCAAGACGGCTAGCTCTTTGCCTTCTATTCCCTGGCTCAGTCACTATAAACCATCTGGAGAGAAAAAAGTGTAGAACAGAGTGCTTTCCCGACAGTAAACATAACACAGATGTCCTACTAATATGTATGTACATATATCTACATGCCATGTTCTTATTCTGTTTACAGAACTGAGATTTTGGAATATGATATCATAGACTGTATCACAGAGTGGAAGACATAAACTTAGTCTAGTGACAAGAGAGATGCACCAATTCAAAGTAAAAACAAAAACAAAACATCCTCAAGTAATTATATTCACAGATGCAATCAAAAGTCACTTTTATTCTTAAAATGCCTACACATTTCAAGCTTTATAAAAGTGGGCTTTCCATCTCTCCAGCAAGAGAGCAGAGAAAAAGAAAGCACAGCTGGCTTTGAAAGGGTAGAAGAAAAAAATAAAATACCCTTGAGGAAGAGCTTTATAGGTTTTGCTGCACTGGTCTTTTCAGAGGAAAAGTGTCATGTTTTCAACACCTGAATTTGTAACAGCTTTTTGATCAGGAAGGTTCTCCACCAGGAAACAATCAGTAGGAAAAATTCTACATTGGTGGAAAAGTATGAAACAAATACAGGGGGTGGTGGGTGGGAAAGGCAATTCACTTGCAAGGCTGGCTTTAGTAATAGGCAAAATGGGTAAACGATTAAGACAAATCCTATTCAGATGTTTCTTCCTGAATGTACGAATGGTCCTGTAGGAATGTGTAGAGACAGTGCACCCTCTCTTTCAGAATAAGCCAGTTGTACATCATCTGTATATGATGCATATGAATATCCTGCACCAACAAAAACACAACCAAGTGGGACCTAGATCAAATCAAGCCAGAACTTTCCCTGGAAGCAAAAATGGCCAAACTGAGGCTGTCATACTTTGGATGCATCAAGAGAAGAGAAGACAAGACTCCCTGGAGAAAGTTGGAGGCAGAAGAAAGGAAGACTAAATAAGGGATGGATTGACTCTCTGAAGGAAGCCGCAGCCTTGAACTTAGAACCACTAAGTAGGGATGTCAAGTATAAGACATTTGGGAGGCTTTTATTCATAGCAACTTCATAAGTCAGAGTTGACTTGATGACATATAACAAGAGGAACAAACATCATCTGGGGAAAGTTACACCCTTTCTAGTGTGATTGAAAGGCTGGGATCAGCCTTCTACATTCTTGTAGCCCCCTTTACAGCTTTGGCACTGAAGGGTATTAGATGCCTGAATTGGGCTATTGTGTTGGTATCCTGGCTACTATTAATTCTTAAGAAGCCAATATGGCTAGTAGACATCATGGTAGCAATGTTGACATCACTGGATACAATCAACATGGAAAATCATTCCTGGGTCAATACCATTGCAGTGCCTAATGAACAGATGCTATCATGCTGTACGTTTCAATGAGGGTTAAATATGATGCCATTTGCTTCTTTATTTTCCTTGGCCTGAATTCCATACTGGCCAAGCACATGCTTTCAGCATGTTCAAATAAGCCAAAGAAAAATTTTACTCCTTAGCTGTACTGTTTTTGCCTCACTAGTATCAATAAGATGTTTTTGTTTCAGGGTCAGAATTTATATTTGGGCAGGATTACATTGTCTGATGCATTAGGATTAATAGCTAAAGTCTTCTGTCATTGCCAGTGTGTGTATAACTCATTTCCAAATAACTATGTTAGTGTTCTCTATGAGCTTGGATATAACATTCATCTATTTTATTTGGATCTTGTCATTTGTGAAAGGGATGTTTTGAATTAATTTCTCCTTACCAGAAACACAAATTTGAAGAGTATGCTACCACTATCTTTAGATCTGATATGACAGATATGTATTTAATGCAAAGCAAAACACAAAATATGCACGAAACTCACACTAAAAGTGCATTGTAACTGTGCTTGAGCAAAGTGAATTATATTAATAACTTGTTATTGTTAAAATGTCAAGAATCTTTTCTTTCCATTTTGAGGGATCATTTCTCTGTTCAGGGTATTTGGCTTTGCTTATTGCATCTGACATGGAAAGAGAAATGTAATCTTATGTGAAATATTCAGGGGTTTTTTCTTCTTCTGAGAAGAGTGGTTATTTTTTTGAGATGAGCTGAAGAAAGAGAGAACTGATCCACTGATTGTAGCTGGAGTAAAACATTGAAACCAAAATTCTTTATGGCAAAATTCCACTGGCAGTCTAACTCATATTAGGACTACAACCGCCTTATTCCTTGTAGTCCAGTCCACAGTGGTAAGAAATAAGTTCAAATGCAATGATACTAGTTTACAGCATGTGTGAATGTGCATTTCTCCATGAGAGCACAACTTTCCTTTTCATTTTTGTGGAACTTTAGTTATGGTAAAATGTAATATTTGTGGTGGGTAATTCCTTGCTCGAGGGTAAGACTTCAGAATGCCCTGGGTGAGGAGTAGGGGATGGCTCCAGAGGCCAGGTTGCCTTCTGTAGCATCCCCTGAGACTGGGCAATGTCCAGAGGTGGGTCCTGTCCCCATCTGAAAGCACCCCTACCAATATCACTGGGGGATTGTTCTCTGTGCACTGAGATGCATGAACCCAATCCCACACTTTCCACAAAGGAAACAGAGGAGGACAAAGAAATAGTTCTATGCCTGGTTGTGCCCAGAGAAAGGAATCCCTTTCCTTCGTCAGCAGAAACACCAATCTTATCTCTGATCAAAGACCAGAGATAAGAGAAGGGTTCTCACTAGGGATAGAAACAGAAACAGAGCATCAGAAGGGGCCTTCTCGGCCATCTAGTCTGACCCCCAGCTCTAGCCGGCTCCTCTCACGACATGCTCACCATGTACATGCCCAGCCTATCTTTGAACACCCTCACTGATGGGGCCTCGTGGAAGCCCATTTCACACCCTTGGTGTCCCAACTGTCAGGAAGTGCTTCCTGGCATCTAAATGGAACCTTGATTCCCTGAGCTTTGCTCTGTTGAAGCACGTCCTGCCTTCCTCTGCAGGGGAGAACAGGTCTCTACCCATCCCCGTGTGACATCCCCTCACATACCTGTATGTCGCCAACAGATCCCCTCTGAGTCTCCTCTTCTCCAGGCTGAAGAAACCCAGTTCCCTCAGTCTCGCCTCATACCCCATCCCCTGCAAACTGGCCACCAACCCTGTGGCCCTACGCTGCACTGACTCCAACCTGGCTATATCCTTTCTGTAATGAGGGGCCCAAAACTGAACACAATACTCCAACTGCGGGTGCACCAGAGTCGTGTAGAGTGGTAGTAATACCTCTCTCGATCTAGAAGCCATACTTCTAGCTATGCAACCAAGGATGGCGTTCGCCCTCTTGACCACCGCATCACACTGCTGACTCATGTTTAGCCTGCAGTCAACCAGCACCCCGAGGTCCCTTTCACAAGTGCTGCTCTTCAGCCACTTGTCCCCTAACCTGTACTTATGACACCTATTCCTATGCCCCAAGTGCAAGACCTTGCATGTATCCACATTGAAAGTGCAGGCTTATCCACATTGCATAGGCAGGCTTTCCTGGCTGCTGGCCACTGCTGGACTGGGGTTTCAGGGTGGGGGATGTGTATGGAGCTGGCAACCAGGTGGGGAATGTGCATGGATGGGTTGCAGCATGTGAGCTGAATTTTCTGCATCCCTGCCTTGGGCTACACACAGGGCTGTTCACCAGAGCACTGACCAGACTGCTTGTGCCTGGAAAGGCTTATAATATAACATGTTTATCTGCTAAAGCTTAATCTAAGGGCAGAATCTTATTTCTAAGACTTATGCCCATGCACACAATACAAAGCATTTAAAGAGCATCTCTAAATCAGGAACGGACAAGTTTAGGGCCAAACTGGGAGCTTGGTGAAGGGACAGGAGTCCTTTCCATTCTCACTGAATCCAGGGTTTAAAATCCAGAGGGTTTAAATATCCCGTGGGTGGGGATGGGAAATATTTCTTTGATGTTCTAGGCAACAGGTATGTATTGGTCACAGTCTTATACAGGATATATGACAAGACCAGCAAAACGCACAGCTTAAGGCTAGAAACAGAACTCAGCAGGATACTTGCAAAAATAGGGGAACAGTCTTTATTTCTTTGTTCCAGTACTATGAGGAGTCTGAGTGCACGAAACACTTGCTTGAGCCTAATCCAGTTATGTCTTCACTTTAAGAACATGACCAAATGCAGACTGCAGTCGCAACATTGTGAAAGAATAGACTCCACATCCATTTTTGTATTTAGTTTGGCTTTTGGATTTAATGGGGTTAAATCTTTGTATTAATTGGCTTTTGCTTTTGCTGAAAGATTAATAGTTTAGAAGTAAAATGTTTGGTTGGAATATAGAGGTCAGAGATTTTAACTCAGGAAACTTTGCTTTTATTTTTATGCTTTTTTGTAGTTGTTATGTTTTGATGCTATTTTATTACGTTGCTTTGGCTGTTTGTAATCAATTTTTTAAAATGCTGGTTTTGGTGGAAAGGTTAATTAAATTAATTTAATTAAATAAAAACAAATGCCACACAAATAAATAGTTAGCATAAGTGAACAAGAAACTATTGTTTTAATTGGTTAGAAAAAGAAAAGGTAGAACAATCATTCTAGAAGATAAAAGATAAATCAGAGAGGAAAGGGAAGGACACAGAAAGGGAGAAAGAGGGAGGAAGAAGGAAAGAAATTCTGATTTTGGTCTGATTTTGCCAGAGTCCTGGAGGAAAGGCAAAATCAGACTGCTGGAACTGGCAAGTGGATGGAGAGAGCTGGATAAATGATAGTGTAATGTTGTTTGGATTAGAGAACTCAGCATGGCTTAGTTAGGTTAGCTGGTACTTATTCTCTTCGTAGCTTTGTTTCCCAATTGCTCATATATGTATGCATGTGTACATGCATTCATTTAGTTTAAAAATGTTTTCATAATGACAATTTCCTACAGTAAAAGGATTAAATTTTGCTATTTGAAATTTTAGGGTGTCTTGTTTTGGGTGCCACATCTAAAAGCCAACTCACATAGATACCTGAAACCCAGAGAGGACACCAGAGAACAAAAAGATTTCTACCTGGTGGCAGCAGAAAATGCCACAGGATAGAAAGAGTCCCAGAGTATGCGCCCTCTCTTCTATTTTCTGTTTCACTCATGCAACATGGTATAGCTGGTCCATGACAATCATCAAGCCAGTTTTTGTTTAACATCCAACCTTATAAATCGTTTTGGAGAACTTGAAAGGTTGCTCACCATGTTACGCAATCCTAAGCACACTTACCTGGTGTGGAACATTGTGGAAGCTCCTTCATAAAACTCTGCAGAGCATCGGGCTGCAAAATAAAATGAAGGCAGACAGGTGTCGTGCTTTGGAAATACTTTAGTTTCCCTCTGACTTGGAATCTCATTTTCTTGAATTGTCCAAAGCCTACTCAAAGAAAGAAAGACAGCTTGAGACGTTCTTTTATTATCCTGGCCAGGCTACAGGAGCAATTTATTCTAATGGTTTTGCTCCTGCAAGCCAAATCAAATTCAATGTGATGTTTTCATCAAAAAGTTTATTTGGATCTAAGATGGATGAAATGTTTTATTTTAATTAAAGCCATTCCTCTCATCCCCACAAATAAATATACTACTTATATTTCATCAGTGAAGAAAATTTGGCTTCAAGCTTGGCAACATCAGCAAAGCTTTCTTTTTTTTTTTAAAGGCAGAAGAAAAAGACTCAGCTGGTGTAGATCAGAAGTATGTGTTTATATTCTGTCAACATTTCTCCTTTATTTTTTTACCATCTATCATTAGATTCATGAGGCTCCTAGACAGCGGTCAATGATGTTCAATCTTGCAGGATTTTATAGGTACATATTAATTCCCTTTTCAGATTTTAAAGATATTTTCAGTCATTGACTTGCATCCTAATACAGTGTAGCTGGCCCAATATAAAGTTCCTTTCCTGTACAGGAGCATTATTATTATTGTTATTTATATGTTTTGGTAGCAAACACCTGTACCCATTGTTGATGGGACTGGGAAGCCTGTAGATGCAAGAGCATCAGCTGAACAGTGTATGTCGAGCTTGGGATTGGAACCTCTGAACTGATCCATTGCAGTTCCCTGTACTCTTGAAAGGTTCTGTAGCCTGCCACTTTGGGTTCAGGAACTGTCCTGGGGAAGCATTTCAATCTCTACCTCCAGGACTTCCCTGCAGCTCACTTTGGGGAAATGCCCATATGGTCACAACATAACATGGACTCCTGAGCCAGATATTGTAGTGAAAGTGGAGGTGCAGTTTGAATTGGGCAGTGTGCCAATTGTGATCTGAAGTGGCTGAATAAAGCAGACTAAATCTAGAAAGTGAGGAACTCTGTAAAGTTTACTGTGTCAAAGGAAACTGTAACAATAAGACAGGACTGCTGGAAATAATAGCTAAAGCCTCTAGGTGGCAAGAAGAGCAAATCAAGCCAAGTTGTTAAGAGAATGAAACCACCACTACTATAGAACATACTGAACATGGTACACAAGCAATCCAGACAAAGAATTTCTTTGTCTTCACTTGTCTGCTAGTAACATTCTCTCCTGCTTGCATTGAAAGTTTTCTGGTGGTTCTTTTAATTAGCTATGCACACTTCAAGAACAAATCAGCTATTAGCTGGAACCTTTATTTGGTGTGATCCCCTTCCATCAGTATTCCAATATTTATAGCCACCTGTAACAACAAGATGGCTCATTTTCTTGATGCTACTATCATAGGAATTGAAATAGCTATAGATACACTATTCAGTCAAGCAGGTTATACGAATATGTTTCCACACAATCCTAGTCAGATAGCCTGTATGCTTCTGACAGTGATCATGGGAGAAAAGCTGTATGAAATGTCCATACAGATCATATAACCATACATAAGGCCATAGGTCAAAAACTGTATATAGTCACTGAGATCTGATCCCACAGGCACTCTCAGCCAAATTAAAATCCAGGGCTGTATTATCATATTAAGTGAATCTTAATCTGGATAGAATTAGGCATCCTGATTCTGATACTACTGGAGGATGTTTCTAGTCTGACTTGGATGTTGTTAGTCTGAAATAGGAGTTATTTGCAATGTGGGATTCCTCATTGATGTAGTTTGCTGTGGATGCACAGTGGGTGGCAGTGGCCAGGATCTCCCCTGACTCATCCACTGTGTCCTTCCCCAGAGAAATTAGACCAGTCCTTCACAACCAAGTCAGCTCTGCTTCCAGCAATCTTTTGGAGACAGGTCTGGAAATCCAGTGCTAGCTCTGGGTTTTGGGTGGCCCTTGGGCAAGATGCCTTTCATGGCCCTGCTTCCCCAGTGAATTTACGTACTCACTGCCATTGCCTTCCTCTTTCCCATCATTGGTATTGCTTGCATACTTGACAGGCAGAAAGCCATAGAGGAGGTAGGCAGTACGTCCATTGCTCTCCTCCTCTCCAGCTGTGTTGTCTAGAGCAGAGCGAGAAGCAGATGAACAGGCAGGAAAGGACCAGCTTCCCATCACTGGGGGCCTTCTGGGCTGTGGGCCTTTGGCAGGTGCCCAGCTGTGCCTGTGCGCCTTCTTCGAGTGGTCCAGAATGCTGCCAGAGTGCCCCTGTTGGCCAGGAGAACAGAGCATTTTCTGCCAGTTTCACAGGTTGGCGCTTTGTTCTTGCGTTCCATGCAAGGTAATAGATTTGGTATTTAAGGACTTAAAAGGCCCCCAAACCACCACTCTTGGTGTTGCTAAGCTTGAGAATTTCACCTAGCTTCTGAGGCTCCTTTTGTGGATGTTCAGCTGGTGAGGATGAGTGAGTGGGGCTTTGCCATTGGGGTGCCAGACCATTGTCCAGCATCCTCAGAGAAGTGTACCTGCCTTGCTGTTTGCCACTTAAATGTGTGTTGAAGAGGCTTTTATTTCAGATGATATTTTAATTAGCTTCTTAAACTCTTCTTTTACTATTCTTAGTGTTTTTTTCTCACTATCTGCTAATTTATCATATTTTACTGTGATTAAATTTGAGCTGCCATTTGTTGGAAAGTGGGATATAAATTTTTTAAATGAAATAAATAAGTACCTGAGATGACTGGATGGCAATTTTCTGTCACTGGATAGGGATATATCCGTGTGTGTGTGTGTGTGTGTGTGTTGCTCTGAGCATTATGTAACCATATTACTTCAGTAATGTAATGTTAAGTTACTTCAGAGTTATGTGGTATTTGCTTCACAAAACACACATTGCCAATTTATTTATTTATTTAAAACATTTGTATGCCTCCCAGTCGTGCCACAGCACTCTTTTAAAAAGCATGTGAGCTTTTAGACCCCTTAGGTGGGTCTAAAATAGATCTGCAGTCAAATTTCAGACCTTGTTATTTTCCCCTCAATGAGCCAAGCTGGACATTAAGGATGGATTCGGACATAGGCTACCAGACCATGCAGAAATCCATTTCTTTGTGTCAGCCCATGCTGCGCAACAACGGGAACATCTGCTCTGTCAGTGTGCCTGACCAGGCTCCAGTAGCACCAAGCAGTTTCCTCTGAGTTTTCAAGAAGCACCTCAAAATGTGCACCAAGTTATTCTTTGCAGGCATACACACCAATTCATGGTATGAGTTAATGCAGCCTCCTCCAACTTGGTGCCCTTTAGTTGTTATAGATTACAACTTCTATAATCCCCTAAGATTGTTCATGCTCTTCAGGCCTGTGGGACTGGGAGTCCAAACTCCCACATGATTCCAGAATGGGGAATGAAATATCCTGAAAATGTGAAATATATATAATGAATCCACCCTGATTTACCCCTTAGTTATGAACTTCCACAACCTGGTGCCTTCCAGCTGTATTGGATTACAATGTCCATTATTGCAAGAAAGTATTTCTGGCTATGGAAGAAGGGTGTTGCAAATCCAGACCTTGAGTAGAAGATTCAAAATAATGCTTGGGACTGCATATGGAAACATTGATGTAAACTGTGAAAGATGTTCATGCACATTTTACAACTATGTTTGAAATACAAGTATCCTTTGTCAGACTCTACAGCCCAAGAACCTTCTGTTCCTAAAGGAAAAAGAACTAGGTCTATTTTGGGCAGGTTTTAGTGATGGCTGGAAGCAGTGTTCTCCAGTATCTTGCTGGTTCTTAAATTATATAGCACAAATCAATTATTCTTCATTGTAATGAGCTGGAAATATGAAACATATGGAGCAGAATCTATTTCCATCATGTCGTCTAATAACTGAAAAATACCTTCTCTTGGTTATGAGCCATTTTCAAAGTGACGAATTGTTCTTATTCTCTCTTCTTTTCCCCAAGAGTTCTTCCATTAACCGGTCAAAAGTTTATTCAGGATATATTTATTTATATTACTGCCCTGCTCAAGCCTTATTTATCAGTCTCCATTTTGTAGTTAAAGATAGTTAATGGGTTGGGTTTTTTAAAAAAATAATCAGAACTTCAGCTAGCATAAATATAGCACAGGGTACAGTTTCACCTGTGATATAGAAAGAACAGTATTAGATACTGCATTTGTTCGAAATCTTACAAGATAGCATGAAATAGTGTGTATTCCAAAGGACTGCTTTTTAGACAAACATTATTTTTTACAATCTTGCAATAAAAAACCCAGACGTTTAGAAGCCAGACCTTTTTCTTATAAAGGAAAAAAGCATCACAGCTGAAGACAAATTCTCCTGCACTCTATAGGAGGCAAAATGGCAAGCAGATCCATTCAAAATATTTATCATGTGTGCTTAATGAAAGCAATTAAATGACAGAAATCCAGAGGCTACAATCCAATACAGAATTAGCCCACTGATTCCATTTGCAGCTGTGCCAAGTTGATGAAACTGTCCTGTAAGAATATCCAGAATCCAGCTCTCTAAGTGATGCCTTTTTGCCATATGCACCTTAGGTCACGCACTGCAAATGTCAAAAGCCTGTCATCTCTCAGAAGGAGGGTGAGTTCACACAGCCATTTTCAAAGCTCACATGGCAATTATCAAGTGCTAGCTTGAAACTCGCATCAGCCGGGCTAGTCAGCTAGCATGAAACTTCCATTGTGCATTGGTGCTTTTGCTGGAAGCCACTTCAACATACACAAGCTTTATGCTGTCAATGGAAAGTCATCTTGGCCACATCAAATTAATTATCACCTGGATAAGTTGTCAAGGGGTTGTGTGAATCTACCTGAAGAGGTCTGCTCCAGTCATCTAGTTCCTGGTCTAGCAATTTCCCCTGCTTCAGTTCCATTGCAATTAACGGGATTCTGTTTATGCTTTTTTGTTCTGCATTTTTAACATGTCATCTATTCATAATAGGGCTTGACATAGTGAATTATCTTTTCTACAAGTTGTTTCTTTTTATATTTGCCAGACTTGGCTGTTCTCTCAGTTTTCCAGTAAATTATTATTTTCTCTGTATTACTTTACATGTTGTAATTGCTTTGTTATCTGCTAAAAAAGAAAAAGAAAGAAGGAAGTCTCAGTTTATTTCTTTCATCAGTGACAGAGCCTTGGTGAATGAACTGCTGTTCTTTCCTCATTACCATAGCTTTCTTCTACGTGGTTTTTAATGATAATTGCCCTTGTCAGCTCCATGTAACATTAACTGCAAAATCTTGTGGTTTAGCGCACACCCACCAAGAAAGAGCTTAATTAGGCAGAATGTTTTGTTGATTAAAGAA
Organism: Varanus komodoensis; assembly: GCF_004798865.1. Classification (NCBI taxonomy): domain Eukaryota; kingdom Metazoa; phylum Chordata; class Lepidosauria; order Squamata; family Varanidae; genus Varanus; species Varanus komodoensis. The sequence continues at coordinate 35,900,677 of NW_025336087.1, read as the reverse complement.
ATATTTGTCTTTCATATCACAGAATAACTGGGCTGGAATACACAGAGTAAACATGACAACAGAAATGAAAGGTGACCCAAAATGCTTTGATAAAATTTGTGTAGAAATTGGGCCAAGTGGCATTTTTGTTAAGCCAAACCAATTTAAACCTTTATTTGCAGTTTTACAAGATAGGCACTTAGGCCTCAGAGATGATGTTTTAGCTATCATTTCCCTATTCTCTCCTTTGTGCTGAGCTCACCTACCATTCTCTTCCACTGCAGACTGCTCAGAGCTTATCAAATCCACACACCATGGTTTTCCTATATGGGGATCAAATGTGTGCTGGAGAAAACCACACAGGATTATCGATAAAGTACATTTTAAAGTCAAAGATACATCACCTGGTAATGCTCCTGAGACCAAAAACACTTTCCTGCTGTACCTGTTAAGTGGCAATAGGCATAACTAGATATACATGCTTTGTACACAAGAATGTCCTTTGTACATTTACAAAGGAAGGTGGCCACATCAAAAGAAGAAAGCAAAAGAAGAGGTAGACTTACATACATATTGTATATGCTACTTTGCATGTGTAAATGCGAAGTGAGAATCTGTTATTGCAATTTATATAGGAATACAGTTTTGCAGTGGAGAAGGCTGTGATGGGTGACCTGTGCTGGCCTGTTCAGTCTGCTGGCCACATGCAAGAGAAGTTTCAGGATTTCTGGTCTCCTTTCCTAGATTGATTTTTCTTTAAACCAATTCTGGACTGGGTAGCCGTTCAAACAAAATGGCACAGGGTCACTTTAAAAGAAGTTTCTTTACAAATGTGCATAGTGCTCTGCCATGCCAGCTGGTGTTCCAATAGAAAATTGCTGTATGGTATTTAATTTTTGCTCCTATGGTTCTCCCCTTTCAGTAGAGAACTACATCAAAGGTAGGAGGCTGATGGCCGTGGGCCATCCCAGGGTCACAAATATGGTCCATAGGTTTGCTTCCTGCTTGTATGCAAAGCTTTTGGAGTGCCAAACATTTGCCTGAACTTTCCGAGAAGTGAGCCCAGGCAGAAGGCTTGGTCACCATCAGCAGTGTAGCAATTTGTTGATCTTGAAACGTCATGCCCATCTGTCAGATTTCAGTTCTTCTAGCAGCTGTCTCCTAGAGGAACTAAGATTCCTCTTGCATGCACTCCAGAGGTTGTGGTAATGAAGGCTTATGTTGACCTGTGCAGTATTGACACATAATGGGCAAGGAAAATGTGATTCTGTCTTTCTATATTTTGAATTAGCTTTTAATAGGAAAAACAGGAATCTACTGATGGCAATGGAATAGAGATTTCGCAGGAGCCAGACAGTAAATGTATTGGTAAGTTTGTCCAAGAAAAGGCAAAATGATTTGGTGCAGGGTTTGGATAGGAAATAATTGTATAAGTTGGCTGTTGAGCTGCTCCAGAAAATTTGGATTAAAAAAAATGGGTTGGTGTAGTTGGAGTTAGGACTGTTGTCTCTGTTATATTCGTTTTTGTGGTCTTGTCTCAGTATAGCCAATAGTACAGGGGTAAATTTGTGTGTGTGTGTCTGTGTCTGTGTGTGTGTGTGCGCATGTGTGCGTGTGCTAAAAATGTGCCTGGCATGGCATGCCTGCAAGCGCTGGCTTTGCTATGCTACTGCCTCTAGGCCAGTGTTTCTGAAAGTGACCAGCCAAATGACCTCTGCAAAAGGTAATACTGTGGCATGTTTGGTGTTCTGCTATTATTTATTCCTTGAAACCGGTATTCAGAGAGCATGAATAAGTTCTATGTGCATTATCATCTTTCAGGAGAACAGTGGGACAGGGGAAGGGCCAGATGACTGAAGGAAGGCTAATGTTGTCCATGTTTTCAAGGAAAGGAAAAAAGAACCTGGAAACTACAGTTCAGTCAGTCTGACATCAATTCCTGGGAAAAATTCTGGAGTGGATTATAAAGCAGTCAAATACCTTGAAAGCAGTGCAGTTATTCCAAGAAGCCAACATTGATTCCTCAATAACAAATCCTACCAGACTAATCCGATTTCATTTTTTGACTGAGTATCCTCCCTGACAGACTGTAGAAATGTTGTGGGCATAATATACCTTGACTTCTGCAAAGCTTTTGACAGAAAGCCCCCATGATATCCTGATCAGCAAACCAGCAAAGTGGGCTAGATGGAACAACCATCAGATGGATCCAGAGTTGGCTACAGAATTGGACTCAAAGAATGCTCTTCAACGGCACTTTCTCAAACTGGGGAGAGGTAACTAGTGGGGTATCTCAGGGTTCAGTCCTGAGTCCCGTGCCCTTCAATATTTGTATTAGTGATTTGGATGAGGAAGTGCAAAAGCTGGTTATCAAATCTGAAGATGACACAAAAATGGGTGGGATAGCTAATACAATGGAAGACAAAAAGAATATTCAAGGTGATCTTGAAAGGCTGGATCACTGGAATGAAAACAAAAAACAGAATGAAATTCAATAGAGACCAATGCCAAGTTCTGCACCTAGGAAAAAGAAATGAAATGCATTGTTGCAGGATCGGGAATACTTGGCTCAACAATACTGCAAGTGAGAAGGGTCCAGGAATTGTGGATCACAAATTGAATATGAGTCAACAATGTGATGTGACTTCAAAAAGGACAAATTCCACAGTTTACAGTTTACAAAACTGGAAAAGGTTCAGAGAAAAGCAACAAGGATGATCCAGGAACTGGAAACAAAGTCCTATGAGGAGATATTGAATGAACAGGGCATGTTTAGCCTTGGGAAGACTGAGAGGAGATGTGATAGTACTCTACTAGTGCTTGAAAGCCTGTCACGAAGAAGGAGGACAGGAACTCTTCTTGATTATCCCAGAGTGCAGGAAATTGAATAATGGGCTCAAGTTACAGGAAGCCAGTTCCTGGCTAGAGATCAGGAAAAATGTCCTGACTGTTAAAGCAGTATGGCAATGGAATCAATTATCTAGGGAGGTTGTGGGCTTTCTCATACTAGAAGCATTAAAGATGCAATTGGACAGCCATCTGAGAGGGATAATTTAACTTGGAGTCCTGCACTGAGCAGGGGTTTGGATCTGATGGCCCTCTGGCCCCCTCCAACTCTACTACTCTGTGATTCAATGACATGCATCAGGTTCCTCTAAAATATTTCCTGGAAAGTCTTCCATATGACTTTCTACCTCCTTTACAGTCTGATATAAGTTTTGAACCAGGCAACTAAGATAACACTTGGAACCAAGTCATCTAAGTCTGCCATATCTGGCACATACTTTGTAATGTGTCAAGAGTTGGTCCCCACTCCTCTGCCAACATCTCTTCTTTTGCACTCTCAGCAGATCAAGACAAGAGGCTCCTAACTACAGTCTTTCATTATGTTAAAGCAGGCCAACCAGAACTAATGTAGTGGTCATTAGCAAGAAACATCCATCAGTTAATGAGCCAGCTAATTGTTGGATTGAGTACTGCTCATGCTAGAAGTTGGTTTCAAACTAAATCCCCTCCTTCCTTAGCCCCACCCTCAGAGAAGTTCCCACCACTTATGGGCCAGATGGTGGGAACACTGGATGTTACTTAATTAACTCTCTTGACCTGGCATTGAATGATGGGACTGACTAGGTTAAATCCCTTCCCATCTGGCCCTCCCTTTTCTATTGTGTCACTCCCCCTACCCCAAACCCAGAGGTGTTCTGGTTTTAACCAGCCACTTGGCTTATCTTGAAGCTTGCTGGCCCTGGGATTTAGGCTAAGTATTCCAACCCTGTTTCTTCTTCCAGTTCATTTTCAGAATCTGAGCTACCCACTTTGGATGCTGCATTTTGGGAAAAGCAGACTCAGTCCCTAACAAATGTCCTTTCTCACATGAATTGAGAAGTTCTAAAATTCTGGGTATAAAATTGTTCCAAAGACAGTGGTAGTAGCCCTTAGTGTCTTATGCAAGATGCACCATCATTATTACCCCAGGCTTAGATCTGCCGGGAAACTCTGTGGCAGCTTGCCAATAGAGAAGGTATGCCAGCACAGAAATTTGCATCAAGTTGAGGTTTGACAAGCATTATCACCATGTATTTGAGCCTTATATTTCCCTACAAAATAAAACCCAGAGCTGCTAAGAACACTTTCATATCTGTAAGTACCCATCAGCAGAAGTTCCCTTCTGCTTTCTCTTGTTTTTCTCTGTGGATTTGCTTGCCTGCTGTGTTTGATTTGTTTGACTGTAGAACTTTTTGATGAGTGCTTACAGCTGGATTGGGGCTGGAGACTCGTCTGTGCTTGAACGAGCTCTGGGAAGAGGCACACAAAGAACCAGCCCTGTCAGGACAGTGGTGATATGCCTGGAAGAGATGATGCCAAAAGGAGGAGCCATTTCAGGGGAGATGCAAGGGCAAGGGCCACCCTCTTTAGAATCCCAGACAGTTTCAGAGACCGGCTATTGCTGTTGTGGTGGTGGTTGGAATTAGCTTCCCCTCCATAGGCCTGGGAAGAAGGATGGGGGCTGTGTGTGGGTCCTGGGTGAGAGCACAATTACTGCAGTGATATGGAGAAGGAGAAATGGCATTGGGAGGAGGACTAGCCAGGTAAGGGGAAAATGGACCAGACAGTTAAGACTGGAGTTTGCACCCAGAGGTTTGGTGGTTGCCCTGTCAGGCTGCCTTCATGCCTCTGGATACTGCTTTTAAATTTCCAGATTGGTGCAAAGTAAAACCTGCCTCATCCACAATTTGATAGTGGGTGAGGTGGCATGCCCTACTGAGACCAGAGTGAGCAAACAGGGAGGAGTTAGTCTCCCCAACTGCGGGGCTTGGTACAGCATCAGGGTACACTTGAGGCTCATAGAGGTGGAATTACTGTGATCTACAAGAAGTCCATCTCTTTTTTTTTCAGGAGTCCTGCCTATCTGACTAATGGTCTGCAGTCTGAATTTTGTGTTGGGCCAAGGGAGGCAGATTGTGGATTCTGCCAATCCACCCCCCCCCCACACACACACACTATCTGTTTTCCTACCTGAGCTGACAGAAGTGGTCTAAGATGTGAAGCTGAAGTCCTCTAGGCTGCCTTGGGGTACACCAGGATAAACTTGTCTGGAGTGGCTCAAAATCTCATGGCTTCCAAGACAGTCATGGAACTATACCAAATGTCATATAGCAAGGTACTGCGGGGCTTGGATTTTGTCCCTTTGACATGGTCAGATCTCTACCAGATGAGAGTTAGATTGATGATGCCCTATAAGATGGTCCACCCCATCCACTTCCAAGGCTATGGTTTCCATAGGGAATTACCAGGAGTTCTCTTGCTGATACAGGTACTGTCCTGTTGAAACCTTGGTTAATCTGTGGAACACAAGGATCACCCAGGTGGCTGACACAATAGCTCTTGTGTGCCTGCTCTGTGGTAGAACTCATGTGGCTCCCTGGTATATTCCAGAGCTTCAAATGATAAAGCAAAACAGAGCTTGTCTTGAGTGCAGATGGAGGAAATCTTCATGGATGCCCTTGAGCCCTGGTACGTGCTTACAATCAGGCATAATCAGCATCAATGAGGAGAGCAAAGAAACAACATCTCATTGCCTCTACACAATCATCTGTTTGTTGCCCAGCAGTGGTTTTAGAATTGTCTGGGATCTATTAAATACTGGTCCCAAGGATGTCCTAGAACTATGTGAGACCTGCTGTAATATATTTGCTGGAAAAATAAGTATCTTGCATTCATCAAGGCTTAGACTCTAGTGCTCTGGCAGTTGAATCAGGTGAGGCCCCACATCTTGGTCCAATTTTCTGGAATGGGTACAGTTGGTACAGCTTGAGGAAGTTGACAAAGTGCTTAGTTAAGTTCAAAAAACACTTCCATATTGGATCCTCATCCTCATGGCCTTTTAAAACCAATAGGCTAGGGATATTATTAATGACTTCTTGTCAAAGGGAGTGATCTCCTGAAGAAATCTTTTTGGACACTGAAAACCTCAATAACTTTAAGCCAGTTGCAAATATTCCTTTTCTGGGCAAGTTTCTTCAGTAGTTGGTGGTCACCCAGTTCCATGCATTCTTGTATGAACCTGATTATCTGTATACATTTTATTTCAGGCTTAGGATGGAATTTAGCACAGAAACAAATTTGGTCCCCTATGCCAGATGACAAAAGTGGAGTGTGACCCTGTTGATACTCCTGGATCTTTTGGTGGCTTTCAGTACCATTGACCAAGATAGCCTTAAGAACATAGGAAAAGCCATGCTGGATCAGACCAAAGGTCCATCTAGTCCAGCACTTGATTCACCAGCTGCCCGCAGGATCCCTCGGGCAGGATGGGTGCAAGACCTTCTGCCCAAGCTCCTCAGCAGCTGGCGCATGCAGGCATGCTGCTCCAGGTAAAGGCTAGTAGCCACTGAGAGCCTCATGGATCTCTCTAAACCCCTTTTAAGGTCACCCAGATTGGTGGCCCACAGGCCATCACCTGTGTCAGTGGATCCCATGGTTTAATTATATGCTGTGTGAGGAAGTATTTTCTTTCATGTGTCCTAAATCTCCCACCAGTCCTCCTTTTGGGGCAGCTAAGATGAGAGTCAGGGGTACCGCATTACAGTGGACCCACTTCTATTTGGCTGGCTGGCTCCAGAGAGTGGTGTTTGGGGGAAGTTGCTTGGCCCTGTGGGTTCTCCAGCATGGAGTTCTTTAGGGTTCAGTCTCTCCCATCCCCATGCCAATTGACATCTAAATTAAATCATTCCACAGGGTAACCCATCATTTTGTAGTGCATTGTATATTGGTGGCACATGGGTTTATTTCTTTGCCTTTTCATCAGGTGACACTATGGACATGCTAAGCCAGGGTCTGGCTGGAACAATGGACTCAATGAGGGCTTGCAATATGAAGCTTAATCCAGACAAAACTGAGACTGTTGAATAGAAGGACAGTATCCATCCTATTTTAATTTTTTAATCTGTATTATGGTCCAGTTTAAACCATCTGTTGTAAACCAGCATACCTGAATCTATGAATTCAGTGCCCACAACATGGCTCATAATTTCAAGAAGTTAAACACTTATAATCCTGGAGATGCTGTTCTACTGAGAATGCCTGTGCCTTCTATCTGATCAAATACTTTTTCGAAATAATTGCAAATTGAAAGGAACACTTTAAAGTGGGCTTTCACATTTTTATAGCTGCTTCTAAGCAACAGTTATCAGTACAAAGCCCTCTAAAGTATAATGGTGCACAAGAAAACCACTTTAGCTGGTTTTTAATTATAATGAAAGGTGAAGTAGTAGTTCACCAACAAAGAAACACAACCCCTAACAATTTGTTCCAACTCAGTAAGGCCAAATGAGGCTTAAAAGAGAGCTAAAACATTTTTCAAAGTAATTGTCTTCTTTTTTCTTTAAAAACACAGATGATACCAATAGCCTAGAGTTACTGTGGCACAAACATTCTTTCTCTAAATTCATAAGCTGAGTCCACTGTATTCATAATTCTTGATGGTATATTGAGCTAACAAAATGTAACCCCCTCCACCTCCAAATTCACATTGCATTTGTTTATATTTTTCATGCTGGGCTCTCTGTGGTCCATCTGATTGGCCTTTCTGTGTAGAGAAGACATTCTTACTCAATCGGCAATATGGGCATGTCTGGGGGCATTGTAACTATTATTTATCCTTGTTAACTTTAAAGATGAAATTGGTTAGCAAGTGGCATTCCTCAAATTGCTTTTAGAACAGTTCTACATGCTCCCATATATGTTATGTGCAGAAAGAAAGAAAAGATGACTGCCCTCATATAGTCATGTAGTGCAATTTCCAGGGAAAATTCAGCTCACTTTGAAAGCATGCAGTGGGAGATGGGCTTCCTGGACACTTGGAGAGGGGTGTTTTTACCTTTAATAAAGTGATAAAAAATAAAAAGAATGGCCAAACAGTCCCTGGACTTCTTCCTATTACTCTAAGATTAAATTAGCTCTTTGTTCAAAAAGTTGTACTAAATAGCATAGAATAGAAAAAAGAGAATGTTCATCAGAACTTTAAAATGGATATATAAGTTGGTGAATGGATTACATCAGGCTCGGAGCATACCTTACTATTATCAGGATTATATTGCATTAAAAAGAGCCAGTTTAAGTATTTCTCTGCTCCAGCATTCTGTGGTTGGTGGCCCATCAGATGCCTCCAAGAAGGCTGTAGGGTAGTAGGTCTCCTTTCCTGCATTTGCCCAGCTTCAGGCCCCAAAGCACAGCATGGCTGGCCTAGGCAATGTCCATTCCCTAACTGTGCTTGATGGCACTCCTGATTGGCTCATTCTGTTTTCCTTTACTTGTGTTGCACTGCAAGTGTGAGGAGAACATTTGAATGCCACCCAGCAAGCCAACATCCATCTTCCTTTATACATGCAGCGCACAGGAGAAAACCTGCTTTTCAAGGCCAAAGAAGGAAAAATGGAGGCTGCTGTACTTTGGGCATGTTGTGAGAAGGAAGATGATAATGCAGAGGAAAGTCAAAGGCAGAAGAAGAAAAGAAAGGCCAAATATGAGATTCCATAAGGGCAGTAGCTGCCTTGGGCCAAGTAGAGTTGTCCAGGAGAGGACATGCTGAAGAGCTTTCATTCATAGGACCGCTGCAAGTGGGAGATGACTTGCTGGTGTATATCAGCAACAAACTGCCCAATAACCAGTAGCTGTAGGCAGTTCACAACAGTTCATAAAATAATACAATAACGAAAGCTCCATCACTGGAAAGAATAAGGAAGGTGAAGGAAGGAGTAATCTCAAGTGAATGTCCAGCTTCATTCCTGTGGAGCTACTTCTTGGTGTCTCTGCAAGAGACTTCAGGGGGCTGTTGTGCTGGATCTGCTGTTGCTTGACCTGCAAGCAGTTATCATAGGGAAATGGCCACCAATTTTTCAAGTGGGATCAAGGCAGCTCCTTGATCCTTACTTTACTTCCATGGTTCCTTGAGATGCATTAGGGCTGGTAGAAGTGTAGATAATGGAACAGAATGAAATGGATGGATCCCAGAATCTAAAAAATACCGGCTACTGTGACATCAACATGAGATAGACCTATTTTCCAGGAGAACGAAACAAGTGCTTTGTTGCATGTAGCCAGGGAATCCCACAGGGAATAGTTTCAAAGTGAAAAATTTGAGATCTGCAGGCTGCTTTTTTCATACTATGTTCAACACATATACTCTTTCTCTCACACACTCTCTCACACACAGCATATGGCATGAAACTTATTATATATTCCCAGTTTGGGAAGCCGTGGAAAGATAATTGTCAGAGATTGCCATGATGTTTTTGTTGAAAGTATCTCACGGAAAGTATATGAAGGGTGTTACAATGGTTTCCTAAGACAAAGTGTCAGCTCCAGATGATTCATTGTATTGCTTTCAATAAGATGACAACCAGGGAATATTTCTAAAAGGTTTGGCAGAATATGCCATTACTGAATAAGAGGATACACATTCCATCTCAAAGCAGCTATAGTAGAAGCAGCTATGATTTGCAATAATTGAAATAGAGTAGATCTGGATTTAATCTCTTTGCTGTGACTAAATTAATGCTTTTGGAAAATGCAGCTCTTTACAAGCAAATGTGAGGCTTAGGGTAACTATTAGTAAGCTTACTGTAGTTCCAGGCAAACCTATGTTGGAGTGTAGCTATGTGACCCAATCCTATGCATCCTTACTCAGCAGTAAGTCCAACTCGATTCAATCAGGCTTACTCTCAGGAAAGTGTGCATGGAATTGCGAGCCAATAAAGGAGACAAAGCCTTGAAATAGGACTCCAAGAAGACAAAGTGGACTAGAAATACAATATGCTGAATTGATTTTGGCTGCCTTATATAAGTAAAAAGCAGCATTTCTTTTCATGGGTCTGAACAAAGCAATATACTGAAGCACATTGGGCATTTCTTTCCCCCTTGTGATTCATTCAAAATGTATTTTCTCATGTTGTGTAAGATAAGATTGCAGCTTTATTGAGTTCACCTTATATGAATGCCAGGACCCCTACCAAATCCAGGAAATGATAGCCCTAGGTTTCTGAATGAATTAAAGTTGTCCTAGTCATGCATCTTGAGAAATATACTTACTGCATTCCTATAAGGTAAGTTCAATACAGCTACAGTCTTATTTTATGCAACATGAGACGACAGATTTTGAATGAATTGCAAGTGGAAAAGAAATGCCCAGTGTGTTTTGGCATATTGCTTTCTTTGGACTAAAAATGCAACATGCCCAATATGTTTTGGCATACTGCCTTCTTCAGGGGCATCAAAAGAAATGCTACATTTTTCCTGCTTTGAGCATAATTTGCCTCCGTTTTTGGCTCACAGATCTATTCATAGCAGTCTTCTCCAGATGAATGACTTTTAAACAGCGCAACACATATTATTTTGCCAAACTTGTGGTCTGCTTATTGAGTGATATATCTGACAGGCTGGCTTGCTGGTTTGGGTACAATCAAGGAGACTAGCTGATTTGCTTCATTTTTTGATAGGAGCTTGCTAAAATCCATAACCTTCTTCATAAATGGGGTAGAAATTATTTGAGATTTTAAAAAATGTAAGAGACAGTGAAACTGACAGATTTGTTCATCCAGGCAGAGGGGTCTGAATGCTTAGCTCCTAGAAGCCAGTCTGTATCCCTGGGTATATCAACCACATTTGCGTTGCTGAATAGGTACTGCCTACAGGTCCAACTGCACATTTGGCCAGTGCAATTGGGTGAGAACTTGATTTAGTTCGCTTTTAATAGGAACTTAATAACATTTGCACATTTCTTCATAAATGGGCAGGAAAGAATATAAGATTGATATCATCTGAATTTAGGAGACATTGAAATTGGCAGAAATTGGCATTCTCATCAGATATCTCGGCACTTTATATCTGTGATGGATGATGGCCCCATCCCAGTGAAGGAGTTTTCATCACCAGTGCCAAATGAGGCACTTTGCTACCACACATCACTGGTATCAAGGAGCCCTCCAGCCTCTCTCTGGTATCCAGTACTTTCCCCTTTCTTAGCATTTCCCTCCTTCCTTTGGCTCAAGCTTCCTTCTGGTTACCGTCAATCAGCCAATCTCTGCCTTAAGGCACCAATTCAAAACATCCACCACCACCTGGGTGTCATCAAGATCCAAACACTACTTTGCCCTAAATCTTCCAACAGCCATGCTGAGATGATGTCAGGCTACCCTAGACTGATTGCTGTGGTCTGCAGGAAGCAGAGAGAAGAGCCTTGTTGATTTTGGAACAGCAGAAGGCCCAGAGCACCCTGGCAGAAAAGAAGGAAAGGAAATTAAACATAATAACAGTGACTGATGCATGCTGGCTTGGGAAAGCCAGGCAATGCCCAGAGGCTTGAGGGAGCCAAGAGCACTGGCAGACATCCTTGTACCTTCATCACTCTCCCGCCTTCCGGAGTGACTGCTGGTGTTGATCTGCAGAGGGCAGGGATGTGATTTGCCAGTGTCTCACTTCTCAACGAGAAGAGGAATTCCATGGCTGAAGTATGGCATGCCCCTGCTTCTCTCTCTTGCCAAATGCTCTTAAGATGACACAGACCTGCAGCGTCCTCTTCCCAAATCCAGCTGATGGTATATTGCCTGTCAGTAGCAGGGAGCCACTAGGAGGGAAATCTACCCTAAGGATTTTTCCCTGCATTTGAATGGCTGATTCACTGGCATTTCACATAATATACTGACACATTCACACCATTTCTGTCATTATAGCTTGGATTTCATGACTTTAACATGTTGAGTCCCCTTCCCCCTTGTCCCCAGTGGAATGTATAAACTTGCTGAACTGTTCTGGTGGGGGTGCTACCAGTTCCCTGCATGAATCACTTTCCACTTTTCCACAGTCGTATGTGACACAAGATCACATTTTAGCACAGCAGAAACTTTTATTTTCAGTGTGGTGGTCACTGAATTTTGTGTATATGTTGCAACAGCGTTTCCTGACAAACCAAAATGGCTCTGCTGTAAATTCCCTGCCAGGGTTACTTCCTTTAGCTCAGGGGTACTGAAGTTCTTTCAGCCTTGCAACTAATTTCAATTTTGAATAATTTCTTGTTGGGGGGAGCACTTGGTGCCAAAATACTAGTATATTAAGGCTCCTATGGCCAGTAACTAAGCCGTAGGGGCGGTATTTCAGCTTTTCAGACTGGGGAAGTAATTGCACCAAGGAGAAGAAACTATCAAAGAACACGCTGTCACTGGGGAAGCAGAAACCACCTGGTGTTTTGGGGAAGGTGGAGGTGCCACCTGGGAAATGTCAGGGGATGATTTGGCCCCCTGGACTGAGTTTCCACATGCTTGATTTAGCCTCTTTTACAGTGGAAAAGGCATCAGAGCTGCAAAAATAGGAGATTATATGGGAAAGAGTTTGGATGAATGCCAACTGCTTCTTTGAAATGGATAATGTAGTGTTAATACAAGAAATAGTTGATAGAAGGCAATATTTGCAAGGTGCCTGTTTTGAATATGTAGGATGTAACTTGCTGTGAGGAATGATTGTCCAGGGTAAAAGTGGACACATGTGATAACATACCGTTGTATCATTTTTCATCCTGATGAAATATCCAGATGGGAAATGTTCTTCTGAGCATCTGGGTGTGTCCCCCCATCCCCCCCGCCACATCGCCATCAGGAACTTCTTGACAAGCACATGCATGGTGAAAATATGAGCTGTAAAATGCAATCACTTTTGTTAGTTTTGTAAAGCAAACAGGCACCGGTAGTGATCTTTTGCTTGGTTATTTGTCCTTCCAGCGCACATGAGGGTTGGCTTATAAAAGAGGCTGGCATCTTGAACCATGCCAGAGGGGATCTAGAGTGCAAGAGCAGCACTGTCGTGCTGAATCATATATGCTTTGTAGAGATCAGTGGGATAATTCTTGGGCTCCAAAGGGATCTGTGGGACTTCCTCTCAAGCAAAATGGCATCGGATTAGACTTCAATTCAGGGGTATGCAACCTTTTTTCTGCCAAAGGCTGCCTTTCCTCATGGGGAGTCCCTTGGGGTAGGGGGAAAGAGCATGTGGCGGCAAAATCCATGTCATCCGTGGGTGGGGCCAGAGCCACAAGTGTGCATGTCACCCCCTTTCTTATTCTGCCAGCCCTCTTTCCTTCTCTCCCTCCTTGTTTCCACTGTGTAGTCTGCCTAGAAAGCAATAAAAGATTCCTGCCAGAGGACTGAACTTATTGCATGCAGAGCATTTTTTAAATTAGGTTGAGAGCTTCAGGAAATGTAGCCCAGGCTGATTCCTGCTTTAATACCAGCAATTTGCATATTGCATCCCAAACTATCACAATATCTGAAAGCAGATTTGGCATGGCAAGGGGCAAAGTGAATTGCCACTGTTGTTATGGTGGTGTGTAGAAAAGCTCTCTGGGAAAGGAGAGGGCAAGGTGAATGCAGTGAGTAGGTCTGGGCAAGGTACATGCTGAGTGAGTCAATAATTATGCATGGATAGTTTATTAGCCCAAGTTCAAGCAAGAAGATCTGGCACTAGTTATGAAAAGTGCACCCATATTGCGGCTGAATGGAATGTGCTATCCACATTCCATAACCATAACCATCACTGCATTTTTAGCCACACAAATAGGGAATGCAGCTTCTGCTGCATCTTGGAATGCAAACTCACAGCCCTTTGGAATGGAAGCTTGAAAGGTCACTGGCATATTGTTCAATAGCTCCTGAAAGAAGGGAGACCATGAATCTTCTTTCTTTCTTCAGCCTGTTGATCTGTGCATGGTTGGCCTGTTTGCATCCTCGTGCTTTGCTTTCTAGCTGATTCTGATCTGCCCCTTGTATCCTAGCTTGTCCTCACACTGCACGCAAACACAAAACAAGACACAGCACAGACACTGGAGCAGCAAGGGCGACTTTGAGACAAATGCTTCTTCAGAAAAGATAAAAGGTGCTCTCCATAAATTGGCAGGCCATCAGAGGGATGCTTTGTGGTTGAATCCTGGATACTTTAGGGAGTTTGGATACTATCTTATTCATGTTTTGACAGAAAAATGTCCTACAGCTTCCAGTATTCCTAGCCAATATGTTCAATAGACATGGTCTGGTGAAGATAGGACTTGTCGTTCAACAGACTTGGAGGGCACCAAATTAAAGAAGGTGTCCACTCTCCTTTTCATCTATGAACCTTCTAGATTCCTATGTAGGAACCCCGGCTTGCAAACACAAGCCTCAAGGAAAACCAGAAGAATTTTTCTCCAGTGACTGCTTCTGTAATTCCTTTGCTGCAACTCTGTATATCCATCCATCCATCCATCCATCCATCCATCCATCCATCCATCCATCCATCCAAATATGCTGTCACTTTAAATTCCTGTCTTGCAACTTTTATGTTGTAAGTCATGTTGTGAATTAATATGAGCTTCCCAGAGATCTTTGGCTGCTGGTTGGTATAAACATGTATATAAATGTAGAGGATTGTTCACCTCCTCCATGGCCAAAATGTCTCCTAGAATGGTCTTAGAAACGATCAGTAAGGAAGATATCTTTGATTTCCAGGCTTAAATGCCACAATGCACAAAGACAAAGGAACTGGAAGGGAAGAGGGAGATAAAATCTATCAGCCTGCAGAATGGCTCTTGTCAGGGGAAAGTGGGGGAAGGCAGTGCCTTCATGGGGCCAGGCTTCAGAATGTGTGATGGAATGATACTGCTTCCCACGACTGTGTGAAAGAACTATCATTAGACAGCCAGTGGGGCATAGTGGTTAAAGTGCTGGACTGGGACTTGGGAGAGCTGGGTTCTAGTCCACACTCAGCCATGGCATTCACTGGGTGAGTTTGGGCCAGTCCCTGACTCTCATTTAACCTACCTTACAGGGTTGTTGTGAGGATGAAATGGAGAGAAAGTGTACTGTGTAAGCTGCTTTCGGTACCACTGAAGAGGAAGAAAGATTAATGCAACAATTATTATTCCTTAAAATATTATTTAACATTGCTTAGTATGCTTTATTAGCAAACAATATCTGTTTTTCACCTAAATCTGCAAATGCAGACAAATATTCATCTGCTTGTTAGGTATATTTATGCTATGGCTGTTTTCAATTATCACTTTATTGCAATATTTCCAGTGTATCACATATGCCCATGCATACACACGCTTTCTGCAAGGTTTCACCACCAATCCACATCATAGCCTCTGTCGATCTGTAACACAATTATGCAAAGGGGTGACAATTGGTCTTCAGCAATAAGCAGTAATTTATATCAGCAATCAATTGGACGTAAGGGGCAATCATTTGCTGCAAGCTTGGGCAGGTAAATAAATAAATAAACCAAGGACGTGGCCGCCTGTGGAATGGAAATGAACGATGACTATAACTCAGCTGGGAAATTCCGAGGGTCACCTTAAGAAGGTCCTAGCTGCAAAAGACACAATAAGATGTTCTAATTGCAAATAGGCATGGATATCCAGTTTGAACGTTTTTCATTAGAGGCTAACTACAGATTACAGTCCATAGGAAGGCCTGGAGGAATGTTGTCCATGGGGTCGCAATGGGTCCGACACGACTTTGCAACTAACAACAACACAGATTACAGGCAAATGAAGGTAAGAAAACCTGAGTCTCTCTCTTTCTCTCTCTCACTGTGTGTATGTGTGAGTGTGTGTATGCAAGTGTACATATGCTCAGAAGATCGGTTTAGTGGGGTGGGGAGGGATTTAGAGCAGAAGAACAGTGGTGGAAGGCTTTTTCCTGCCTTCAGCTTCTGCATTCGCAATCATCTCCCAGGCTTGCTTTAACAGAGAATCCAAATGCATACTTACTCCACCTGAATCTCGATTTAATGAAAAAAGGGGGAAGGAATTTCAACATTTCATTGTGGATTTTAATCTGGATTTCAGTCCTAAATTCAGATGTTGAATACTTGTTGTTATCTGAATCTTTCATGGGAGGATTTGAGTTTTTAAAATAATGTTCTGTTCCCTCATCTTTGCTGACACAGCTTGGCAGGCATTCAAGGCAGCTACAGTCTGGATTACCTTGGTTTGCAGGAGACAGACTGGCTCAGTTACATGGATAAACCTGCCTTTTCTTTGCCTAAACTATAGAGCTCTGGGTAATGCCATTCAATTCTTATGCCACCATCTGTTGCTGAATTGTGAAGGTGTGCTTGCAAAAAGCAGCACAGCTGAAAGAATGTGTTTGTACAACCGCTTGCATCTGTCTGCAGCCTAAATTAGAAATGTGGAAGATATTACTTCACTAGGATGCAGTCCAGCTTGCAATTTCAATGTTTCAACAAATACTGCTGTTGTTTTGTTTAACAGATATTTCATAGGATAAGTGTATGCACATATTTTAGAGATAAGCAGAATCTTACTGGATTCAGACCACATGGATTGCATATGCAGTAGTCTTCTTATGTATAGAAAATTTGTCCCCTATTTCTTTTGTTCCCAATTAAAGTTTAACATTGAACATACTATCTTGCTCTACAGGCTGGTGGATAAATTGGCTTATGCTCTGAATTTCACACTGGATTACATCTCTGAACAGAACAAGCTATAAGCATTTCTTGCATTATATCACTGCTGGATCCAAGCGGGAAAATCTCATGATTAGCCATCTCTGCACATGGAAAAATAGCACATCAGGGACAAAATTCAATCAAACCTTTCTCAATGATATGCTTGTTTCTAAACACAGATAATGTTGTATGTATGTGTGGATGAAGTAAAGACTTCAGTTATGCAGCCTCCCCACTTACAGAAATAGTAGATTCCAAAAATGTTCATAGGAACATAAGAAGAGACATGCTGGATCAGACCAAGGCTCTCCACATGGGGGACTTAACCTGTTACTTCCCCAAAGCTCCTTTTTGTTTTAATTGTGGGAGGAAAAATGTATTCTTTGTGAGCCATGGCTCATAGAGATGCAGTGTTGACATTTTGCCTTCACAGCATTCATGTCATCTGTCACCACTCTCAGAATTTCTTTTCCCTCTGAGCTTAATTATCATTCACAGAGAAGCAGGGAAATTAACTGTTGTACAATAAAATATTTTGGTTGAGTTGGTCCTGACCGGGTAATTAAGACCAATGAGTCTATAAAAGATCTGTTTGTGGTGGAGATGGAAACTGTTAGAATTGGTTTTTTGTTATTAATCAACCCATCTGCATGCAGTTTTGGGCTCTCCTGAAAGGTTTGGCAGTAGGGACTGTCCTGATGAGTTCCTCCACTTCAGGCTGTATCACTGCACTGCACCACTGGCTCTCAGTCAAGACCACTCTTTCCCTCTGGTTATCTATCTGAATGAGTGCACTAATTCTTACAGTCCTGCAGCATGGCTGCCTTCACACAACATGTTAAGCAACCCTGCAGAGTTACCATGGTTCATGGTTTTCCGCATGACAGAAGATAAAGTGGTTTCAACTTTATCACTGTTTCCATTCTCCCTGCTCTGTTCTCCTATTGTATCCTGTCAGCCATGGCATCTGAAATGCAATCCCCAGGTACATTACTGTCTATGTCACACACAACTTCCTCATGGGTCTACACGTTGGGGCTGGATGGTTGGAGAGGCTCTTGCAGTTGCTACTCTTTCCAGAAGCCTCTGTGGAAGTTGTAAACCAGGACTATGAAAACCGAGTTCCTGGGTTCAGAAAACATGACATAACATGGTTGTATGGAGAAACTGTTGTTTCTTACCATAGTTTCTCAAGACCAGACTTACCATAGTCAAACACCACAACTGGGTTCAGACAACACAACAGACTGACTTGTGCAAAAAACACCATGTCATGTCATGCAAACCCACCCTATGAGTCAATGAGAAACAGAATGGCTTGAAAGGTCTTAAATCAGCTGAAAGTTCTTGAGGTCTATGTGTCTTGCACATCCTGAACACAAGTTACTACATTTTTTTTACCAAGTCTGTGTTTGGCAAGAACACTACATATTCTGAGTCATAAACTGGAATGTACAAGTGCCATGAATGCTGTTAATAAACCCATACATATTTTGTATCTGACATAGTACTGGAAAGAATGAAATGGCTGTTCTCAAAACATCTCAGAAATGTTTAAGATGTAATGGTATGCTTTGATTTTTTTTTTTTTTTTTTTTTTTTTGACAGAGATGTACTTCAGATATAGGGAAGATAGATATCCTGTAGGTATTACATGGTAGAAGTAGCTTTTGAAATTTAGAATGAACAAGGCACACAGGTCAGCTGGTCAATGTTCCACACTCTTTTGAGATACACTACTTTTCTATTTAGCAGACTAATGCTGACTGGGCTTTCGGTGGACAGAACTGGGACATGTGGAGCAGGCATGTTTCTTCACTAATGGAGTTCCCCTGTGAGAGAACTCTACACCATCCTAATCCCCCATCCAGACAACAGATCTGGAGGTTAGGATTGCTGTATAAACCCTAGTAAACTCAGTAGGGCAGAAAACATGCACACACACATACACACGTTTACGATATGCCACCATTGAAGGAACCTGTCTGGGGGAATCTTTATTTATGTGGACCAAACAAATGATTCTTTTTCAAGTTTTATTTTCTTTAGTAGACTCACTCTAGACAATTCTGGAGCGAAACAGAGCTTAATGCTAGCACTTCGTCTTAATAAGTTTGTGCTTATTTCAAAACCAAATTATATTGAACATTTAACCTTAATTCAAGGTTATCTTACCTCATGTTATCCTGGGGAGCTGCTTTTCAAATTATACTTCCCCTCTACCCTATTCTTGCCTGTTTGAGGAAATCACAAGGTTGTTGGATCGTTGAATTGAAGATTGATGGTGGTAAACAGTGTATGCTAAGATCGCCACTTTCTGTGTTATGGGCCTATTTTGCTCCATACCTTGACTAACCACAGTTGTAAATAAAACCATTTTAGCTTCTGTTTCCATTATGAAGTTCCTCACTGGCTGTGGAGTTATGACAGGGTCCACAGGATTCTTTAATAAAACATATTTTGTAAGTCAGAATAACATTTTAAACATCTCCCTGCAAGCTTCTGTGTAGCATGTCCAGTGACCCTAATGTCACATTTCACTTGTAATATTGAAAATAGTCACAAACTGTTGTTTCTGTAGCCAAAATAGGCTTTAAAGTATGGAAAATACAGTGAATTTGACTCTTTGAGATAAGACTGTAGTGTAGGAGGGCAGTTGCAGGGGGATTGTGAATGAGTGAGTTGCGATGAGATACAATGTCTCCTGCATTGGTTGTAGATACTCAGTCAGAAAATAGCCAGGCAGCCATGGAAAAGGATATATTAGAAAATGACGGGATATTTTTGGCTGCTTGTAGTTAGTCACTAAAGCTGGCCTTCAAGAGTCTCATAAGGCTTGGTGACAGACAGTAATCTAATCTGTCCTCCCATTTGTTCTTTGTTCTTATCGACTAAAAGCAACTCCATCTTCTAGTTGGCTGAGCAGTGCGCTATTTAAAAGATGAACATGGCATTCCATCTTGTTGACACCAGGGTAGCAGAGGTGCTTATAATCGCCATGGTGTAGAGGCAGACAAACACTGCCAATGATTTTTCACTTAGATTTCAAGTAAACTCAGTTGATTCACCTCCTCATCCTTTCGACACATCTTATTCTATTGTATTTGCTAAAATACATAATCATAAAATGTTGGCATGTGAGATATCCCTCATCATAAAGAACATTACTCTTACAGCTTGTCTTTCATGGCAGAATGTCACTGGACACTGAGTGCTATTTCAGATCATTCCGTTACAAATGGAGAAGGCATCTGACAGAAAGTGAAGTCATCAGAGGAAATTGGCTCTCTTGCTTATTATTTATGTTTACGCTTCAGTCCAGTTCAGTGTGTCTGGTCTCTTGGGTTAGCTTGGGAGTGGGTGGCTAGCCCATGGTCACCTGATAGGCTTCATGCAAAGTGAAAATTTGCATCTGGTCTCCTTGGTCCTATTCCAATACTCTAATCTGGGGTGAACAATTCATGCTCCTCTGGATGTGGTTAAACTGTGACTCTTCTTATTCCTCACCACTGGCTAAATTGGGGCTAATGGGAGTTGCAGTTCACCAGCACCTGGGAGGCAACATCTTCTCCATCCTTGTTGTCTGTCTGTCTGTCTGTCTCTCATTTTTAATATACCATGGAATAGTTATTCTGAAACCTTTGGTTGCATCTTCTCTAAAGGCACAGTCTTCCTGAGAAGACCATTACACCACCCTTCTGTAAGCATCTCAAGCAATTTGCTAAAGCAAGAGAAAACATATGAACACAATCAAATGATGGCATTTGAAAAAAGAAAAACGTTATAAAGGCCAGGATTTTTTCTTTATTTAAAGAAGTTCTGGTGCTGGAAGAATGAGAATGTTGGCACCAGACAGACTTGTCTGAGGAGCGAATTCTACAAATTAGAAGGCACTCACACTTTCTGGCTGCCACCGGCTTTATTTCACATAGCAGGAACATCTGGAGATGAGAATCTGAAGATGACTGGGACCAGTGCAACCACTTATGTGTCTGGGTATGGGGGTGTCCTTCCCAATCCCCCACATGATGTCTTAACACAGGAATCAGTACCTGGCCGCCACTTCTCCTCCTCCTCCTCCTCCCCACTCCCCCTCCCCCTCCCCCTCTCCTCTCCCACTCCCCTGGAGTCCTATCCAGAGCCAACATAATCAACATTGACTGTCTGACAGCCTGAGGGTCAAAAGGGTGCGCTTCAGAAGCCCCACTTAGTCCAAGGACAGTGCCACAGGTTAGGGGGTGGCAAGGATGTGCTGCACACCTGCATAGGCGCCTTCTAATTCCCCTTCTGCGGGAAGTGTGCACCCCTTTGGGGAAGGGAAATTTTGTCACAGGCATACTCAAATCTTTTGGCATGTTCATGGGTGGCTCCATTTCATTTTCACTGTATTTGGCATAAGGCCATTTGAGTTTGGCATTTGATAGAATGCCGGTCAAATCATGTAAAGGAATCTATAGACCTGTTTTCAACATTGCAGTTTCTTGGGTCCTTTGGAAGAAAGAATGATGGTGATCAAAGCACCTTAGCAATGTGGTGTGGCACAGCGTTACTCGGAAGCAAACTCCAGGATTTTTAATGGAGGTTAGTTCCCACTGCATATTCAAATCTTTAGTGTATCCATGCATTGTATCCTCATTTATCAAGGCTGGGTGTAAACACAATGTAAGCAGAGCATTTAAAATGAAGTTAATACTGGCTAAGTCTAGGTTTTTTTTGAATGCCTTGAAGCTAGCTGTAACATAAGCCACTTTCCCTGGCTTCGTAAGATATCTGCTGTTCACTGGGGGTTACTGTCTTAGAGAAAAACAAATGAACCTGTCCTTGCCTTAACCTCCAACACCTATTCGGTTGAATAAATTCTTCTCTTCAGAATGTCTCACCCTTTACTCCTGAGGGAAAAATAAGTGTCACTCAAGCTCAGTGATTCGTGCCTTTAACACCCAGCTGTTTGCTGAAGTCCAGCAGAGTTTTGCTGTAAGTAAATGCCACAATCTTAAATGAAATATGGATGTGGTGTATTCCCCCCCCTTCTTCTTTTTCTTACCGTTATTTAAAAAAAAATCAATAAAAATGTCAGCAAGTGGGGGTGGGGAGGAAAGTGTATGAGTGGAGAGAGGTGTTCTTTTTAAACTGTTAAAGATGCTAACGGCCCATTGTAACATTCTGTCTTTTTTCAAGGGCTGAAAAAAGACTCCAAGCCAACCAACAGCTGGCTTGGCTTTATGTTTGCCATTGTAAACCTCTTTGAGGAATGCTCATATTTTGTCTCTGATTTGATGTGTTCATGCATGGCTGCCAGAATATGAATGAGTCTTCAAAAATGGATAAGTGAAAATTGAGGAGAGAGGAATCTGTATTTTGTTTTCTTTTGCAGATTAGTGGTCTGCTTTTTGTCTGCTTAAATCTCAGTCCTCTACATTGTTGTTGCAAAAACTCTTTAGGAGACTGATGAAACTCAGCTGTTGCAAACCCCCCTGCTCTGGTGGAAAAGGTTCTTTCTGTATCTTGGATAACTGAATTGGAAAGCTCACTGAACACTACTTCATCCCTGGAAGAAACACCAGTAAGAATTTAAATCGGTTGAAATGGAATAGGGCTTGGAAAATGAATGCTTATTATTAAGAAGTGAGAAAAATGGCCTTTTCCTATGCATTTCCCAGATGTTTTATTTATTTAAATATCCCACCAATGCCTCTTAAGATGCATTCCAATGTAAGCTTAGACAGGAAAAAGGTCCAGCATGTCCCAGCCAGTTATGCTGGTGAAGATGTGGCTGTGAGTTCTAGGCTTTTTTCTGCCTCAACTTGCGTAAGATTGTACCCCGAAGGGAGTACCTGCACTAACTCCAATACAGCACCAACAGAGATTTCCCCATTGTAAAAATATTATGTAGAGAACATTAGGAAAAGTTACCAACAAAATTTGCAACTTTATTTTAAATAAGTTCCTAAAGATCTTAGCTAAGAACTTTAGTGGGGGAGGATTTTTTAGAGCACATCTCTTTGTGCAGTCTTGTTTGCATTTTTTAATGGACACAGCAGGGCCACAACTCATAGCCTTCCAGATGTTTTAACCATCCATCCGTCCATCAGCTCGTCAGCTCTAGCTAGCATGGTCAATGGTGTGGCATAATGGCAGAGCTAGGCCAAGACATCTGGAAAGCTACAAGTTGTCTAGCTGTTGGCTAGTGAGATGTATCTTTATGATGCTGGGTTGGGTGAGTACACTAAATAATACAAAAGGGAAATTATGAAAGGTGGAGTGACTTGTGGGCCAAGAGAAGGAATTATTCTGCTTATATGACCCAACTACCAGGACGAAGACAGATCTTAATGGGTGCCTTCCCTTCCTCACCACATGCACTGATGTGATTCCTGGGGGAGAAGAGGGATGAGAGTTTTCCAGCAACTCAGCTTATCTTCTGGAAAACGTGTGCTTCTGTCACAAAGGAGGCATTTGTGATAATTGACTGTTATCAATATTTAGGTTGAAATTTTTTATTTAAATAAAATATTTAGGGATGTGGGTGGCATTAAACAGCTGAGCCACTGGATTTTGTCAATCGAAAGCTCAGCAGTTCAAATCTGTTCACCAGGGTGAGCGCCCATTCTTTGCCCCAGCTTCTGTCAACCTAGCAGTTCAAAAGCATGCAAATGCAAGATGATAAATAGGTACTACTTTGGTGTGAAGGTAACACCATTCTGCGCACCTCAGTGTTTAGATATGCCAGCGTGACCAGAGAAACTGTCTGCAGACAAATGCTGGCTTCCTTGAAAAAGGAAATGAAGAGGAGCACTGCCCCCTAGAGTTGGACACAACTGGACTTAATGTCATGGGGAAACTTTTACCTTTTATCATCAATATTATTGATATTATTACATGGAATTGATAGCCTGCTCTTTTGTCTTATGAGAAATCTACAGTGGCTTACAGAATCCTTCATATTTTTCTGCCAACAAACTGGTGAGCTAGGCTAGGTCGAGAGTGAGCAACTGGGCCAAGCCATCCTATGAGCTTCTTGCTGAGTGGAGATTAGAACCTGGGTTAGTACTAGGGAGCATGGAAGGCTTTTAAAAATCTTATTCTTACCAAAACTAACAAATAAAAAAACTGTAAAGTCTGCATTGATACTGCAGTCCTGTACATGTTTACTCAGTGGTTGGTTCCATTATTTTCAATGGGTTTCATCCCAGGTAAGTGTACAGAGGATTACTTATTTATTTAAAATATTTGTATGCTGTCTATTGTGCCATAACATCTCTGGATGGCTCACAATAAAATTAAAAACCATTGTTTCTAACTACAACTAGATCAGAAAGATAAATGTATCAGGCAATTGAAAATTTTCACAGATAAACTGAGTCTAATTTTTCACATTTATTCTTGGAAAAGTAAAGGACCACAGCTTATAACTTTTGTATTCTGCTGGACTTTAAATTTTAACTGCTCTCCATGCTGCTGGGATTCATATTACCATGTCAGATGACATTCATATGAAATATGCACAACTAGAAAATGAAAATTAATTGATATTCAACCACAAGCACGCACATCTAGGTACCATGAATATATTTTGCAGTGATGATGATATGTTGACTAAAGCATAGAAATAGGGAGCACAGTGGAAGTGGAATACTTGCTCAGCTTCTTTAAAGTACAGATTCTTTTCCTGTAATGGTAGCTTTCAGGATTTGTCATTACCAGCCTATCACAGACAAACCTGATTGGAAAATGTGGTTAAAAATACAGTTCAGCCAAATGGGAAACATGAATATGGTTTCTGGTTTATGAGCTGCAGTCACATACAAGAAAACATGATTTCACCCCTTAGTGTCCAAAATGTCAGAAGGTTAGTCTGGATTAGTTCTGCATATTTAATGTCATCACTTCAAACTGCTCAGAACTATAATTCAGCCATTTGTCAGGCTGGATGATATACCAAACAATAAAAACCAGCTTTATCAAAGACACATGTGGAAAACAACCATGCAGAATTTTTTTTAAGAAAGAAAATTAATAGAGTTCATAATTCCTTCTATGATGTCAAATAAAACTTGTATGAGATGTTTCTTTTAAGCAGCAAAAGAAACAAGAGTGTAATAACAAACTGTGAATCAGTTAAAAATAGACTTTGGACAGCACATCTTTTATTAATTAAACTTTGCCTCCAGTTGTTCTTTTTCTTGAGTTCAGTTTCAAAAGCATGTAAGGAAATCTAGCATCTGAAAGGCAACAATTTAGGCTGCACAAGGAAAGTTGACCATGCAACCTGGCTGTGGCTCTTTTATGATCAGAATATGACACCTGACCACAAAAAAATCAATAGGGGCTATTAAAGGAGGAAAGAAAGAGAGGAAACTAAATACTATACTAGTGTGTAGTTTCCATGTTGTATAATATCTATAGAAGGGTACAGGGCTTTTTTTGTCATAGAACGCACCGGAACAGCATTCCGGCACCATTTTTTGATGGATTTTTCCATGTGATTGTGAATCGCCCTGTCGGGCGTAGCAAATCGGCAGCAAAAATCACTAAAATAGTGCCTGTGGGCTGCGTGTGTGTCCACGCTGCTTGTGAGGGCGCTGCTCGGCTCAGGGCGCTGCTCAGCTTGGGATCGGTCGTGTGGTCGCGCGCTGAGTGCTTACTGCCGGCGGTGACCATTATGTTTATGTGTGTGTAGAGTGACTGACCCCAAGAGGTGAGTTCCGGCACTTTTTTTTTTTTTTTTTTTTTTACTAAAAAAGCACTGGATGGGTATAATATAAGCACCCATAGCATAAGGATCCAATTGTAGCCAGTTCAGGCCTTTGGTATGTTCATGTTGCTGACATGCCTCAATCAGTCAATCTTAAAATTGATCGCATGGCACCAGATTTCACAAATCCATAAAACAAGTAGAAAAGGTGTGCAGTGATTCAGGTTGTCTTCTATTAAGTTGAAGCAGGAACTCTGATACGTAAAGCATCCATACCCTGGATTGCATTGTATAGCAAATGCAGAAAGGTGGCAGCTGGACTATTACGCCCTGTCCACAGTTTTGCAAAACAGCCCTCCCTTGAAGTTTCACCACTTTGGTTATGGATATATTTTATATTCTGTCGTTTCAGCAGTGGCACCTTTGGTGGGATGCTTGTTCCCGGGCTCTGGAATGCCCTGCCGAGGGAGGTCAGGCTCGTGCTGTCCTTCTGCAGCAGGAATGAGTTATTTGTCTAGATAGGCTTATGGCATTTAAGCTCATTCACTGCCAGAGCAGATATTAATCTAGTAGCTGCTATGATTCCTTGGCTGCATGTTTATTTGTATTTTACCTGTTACTTTTGTATTTGAGGAGTTTTAATCTTTTAATTCTTATCTTTTAATTATAACTCAGTTATCCATATGTTACTGTTAACTGCCTTGGGCATTAGTTTTAGTGGAAAGGCGGAATTAGATGTCTAGTAAATAAATACTTACTGGTGTTTGTAGTACAGCATAATTTATTTCCCCTGCCCCACAAGAGAGCTGATCCAGGAGAAGTTACTAAACTGGTAATTCAAGTAATCACAACAGGCTCAATGGAGTGCTGTTTAATGATATTTTTTCTATACTGTCTGTATTTTCATAGAAAATCTCAAGATGGTTTACAATAATAAAAAGCATAAAAACAATTTACAGTTCTTTCACTTTCTAAATTTATCTCAAAGTATCTTCATCAGTGCATTTCCTCTATGAGAAATCTTTTGCAAATGCTCAGACATTACATAATATCATTCAGCGTATGATTTGTGCTAAATAATGCTTGTCTTAGATCTGGTGCAGTCTAGTTCTATGGGACAACATGTTTATTGGGACTACACCTCCCAAATGTCAGATACTAGTCAACATTTACTCACATGTCACAACATATTTGGGGTGCATCTCATTGTGCCTTTGTATGAAATACTATATGTGGGCCAGACTAATAGACCATTAAAGAAACACCTTGGTAAGCATTGGGGCAATAAAGAAATTTGGGCACTCTTTTAATTTTTTGTACAAAATAATAATACAATCGCTGAACTGCCATTTGGGTGATAAAAATAATAAAAAATTTAACATCTGCTCAAGCTGAAAATTTAACAGATTAGTCCCAGCAGAGCTAAACAAAGACCTTAAAAATATGTCATTGCACAATGATTTCTGGATACAACTGTTAAGTTCCAGGGCAGGAAATCATCCAAGCATTGTTTGAATACCAACAAATAGCTTTTTCCTCTAGATGCAATAGTATTTCTTAAGTCATGCTAGGCAACTCGATCCATTCCCCTTTCCTTCAGAGGTCATACACCTACCATGACCATGTTGCTGAAATAAATAAAATAAGCCCCAACAAACAAACCTGTGGTTTGATACCAAAATTTAACTTGGTTGGCTGATGCGAATGTTGGTGGCCCAGTGGTAGCATGGGAGCAGGCTGGCTGCATGCAGCTCTGAAGTCACGACCTTCTCCTCTGTACCCCTGCAGTCTGTTAGGGCTATACAGTTAGGTCAGGTTCTTCTTTGACCCAGCTTGCTCTGCAGCAGGAAAACCAAGGCATTTTACTTCTAAAGGTTCCAAGTAGGAAGAGCTGAAAGTTACCATTTTCTCCTTGTTCTCTAAGCTTAAATTTATATTTTCTAATAATGTTGAATTTTGACTTTGGGTACTTTTCATGAGATTAGTTATATGTTTTTAAAAATATAAGAACTTGATTGTTAATTGAAAACAATAAGGGCCAATCCTGTGACTGCTAAACAAAGTCTAGAGAGTCATAGGATTATTTTCAAGACTCAGCTGTGACCTTGGACCAAGCTTTTGAGATTTGAGTTAGCAACCCAAATTCATGTTGTCCTCCTTCTATGCTTGCAACAAGCTGAGCGGAGCCAGTAACTGAACAGCAGAGTTCTGCAGGCAGAAAAGGGAGGAGATAGGCACCCTCAGCAGATGTAGTCCAGGGCAAAACACTCCAGCCATCTAAGTGTTTTGTAGGGTGGGAGAAGCACAAGAAGCACAGAAATGCCTTCCATCGTCCACAGGATGCCCATAATTTCCCATGTTCCGAGGGTTAAGATTGTGGTTCCCAAGTCAATTCAGGTTGACTATGTTGGTTATTTTTATAAGAAACCATTTGGCACAATTTCTTAACAATGTATAAAATGGTGGTGGCATTTTCAGAAAGAATGTATCTTTGTAAATCTAGGTATCTTAATGCATTCAGACTGTTCTTAAAGAAGAAAACACTGTTTTCTGAATTCCATTGGGCCTTAAAAATATAGATGCTTTTGAGAATTTTCTCACCTGGCCATTTTCTGCATCCAACTTCTTTTCCATGCAGTTTTGGTGTTTTAGAGTAACCTAAAAATAACACAGCAAGGGCAGGTGGTTGCCCTGTGAAGCTATCCTGCCTTGCAGACCTTTAGATTCTATTAACTTTGCTGTCTCCTTTTCCAGAAAAGGTGTCATGTCACCTTCCTTAGCCTCAGGGTTATGTTAGAAGACTCACAGTTAGCAGAATACTGTAAATACAACTTGGCACTTTTGGAATTAGCAAGAGTGATTGTTGTATCATCATATGTTAGCTGGTATCATTGACTGGACAGGCCTGGAGAAAAGAAATTATTTTTGCTGAGTGTG
Organism: Varanus komodoensis; assembly: GCF_004798865.1. Classification (NCBI taxonomy): domain Eukaryota; kingdom Metazoa; phylum Chordata; class Lepidosauria; order Squamata; family Varanidae; genus Varanus; species Varanus komodoensis. The sequence continues at coordinate 35,872,569 of NW_025336087.1, read as the reverse complement.
TGTGTGTGTGTACTGGGGGTGAGGATTTGAAGAAGAAATAGGTTTTTATCCGCTTTTGCAGCTGGGTGATGTAATCTCTGCAGAAAGACTCTCTTGCTGTCGCTCATTTTGAAGATGCATAGGCCCACATGTACGTATGGTACAAATGGGAATAAGACTTGGGAGACAAGCTTCTCTTCCATTGTTTCCATGGGAGTTGTAAAGTAGAATGCAATTCTCCTTCTACTCCTCACTCCCTCTTTTTAATTTTGTTCTACTGGATTGCTCTACTGAGATGCACAATGTCCCATCTCTAGACGTTTTGGTGTACTGGAAATGTAAATGCTCACATTTAAATATGTCCTCTGTTCACTAGTTTGGTATCGTAACTGAATAGCTGAAGCTACCACACCATGAAAATGGCTTTGGGCAAAAGAGCTAAGAACTTCCTTGGTGGATTAGATTATGGTGTGCCGCATTCAGCATTGCATTCAAAGGCATCTGAGCTGATTAACAAGCAAATCTGGAAATGGCTATTGCTTCATTGTTTGCTTCCCTGCCCATCACCAATAAGTTCATCTTTTGTAAGTATTGCCAACTCACAAAAGCCTTTTAACTAAATTTAAAAGTTTAGTTTAAATTCAACTAAATGCACGAGGGCCTAACAATGGACAGAGGATTGGTGCTGTGTACACTGCCCTGCCCCAGGCATCTGTGAATGTTGGCCTCACTTCCCACAGTTGAGCAAAGTCTGATCAGGAGCCCTGCTTGTGTGCACTATTGAAGCAGCCTCTCCCTGCAATCACAGACTCTGCTTTATCTGGTTCCAAATCACATGGAGGATTCTATGTGCACTCAGAAAAATGTGAGTGGTGCGCTGGTTGAGACCTGGCAAGATCAGAACTGAGGGGGTCGGGGTACCTGGAGGCATTTCTAGCATGCACCCTCTACCGACTTTAAGCCACTGCAAGTTCAGGTGCATGCATGAATTGGGCGAAAGAGATGGTCAGATCTGAACTTGCTGATCTGTGAACTCTGCTCCACAAAGTGTTGAAAAGTCCAGTGGCAAAGCTCCAAGGTTTCCTTTCCTTTGGAGAATGGTAATTTGTGGATGTCACAGAGTTTAGTCCAAGGCCCAGTGCTCTTCAATTTCTGTATTTAATGATTTAGATGGGGAAGTACAAGGAACAACAGTACAAAAGTGGGTCGAGTAGCAAACACCCTGGAAGACAGAATGAAGATCCAGGGTGATCCTGAAAAGCTTGAATGCTGGGCTGAGCAACAAAATGAGATTTAATAGGAACAAATGCCAGGTCCTCCACCTAGGCCAAAGAAACCAAATGCATCACTACAAGATGGGGAACACGTGGCTCAACAGAACTGAAAAAGAAAAAGATCTTGGAGTTATTGTAGGCAACAGGCTAATACGAATCACCAATGCAATACAGCTGCAAAGAGGGTAAATACTGTTTTGGGATGCATTATTCCTTCCAAATCATGAGAAGTATTAATAGTCAGACCTCATCTGGAATACTGTGTCCAGTTCTGGGCACCAGAATTTAAGAAAGATACAGAAAAATGGGTCCAGGGAAGGGCCACAAAAATGATCCAGGGTTTGGAAAAACTCCCTGTGAGGACAGGCTGAGAGACCTGCAGTATGTTCAGCCTTGAGGCGAGAAGACTGGGGTGGGTGGTGCATGATATCACTTCATAAGTAATCCTTCTGAGATGAAGATAAGGTCATGGTGGTGGGGAAATGAGCACCATTTATTTGTGAATATTAAACAAAATATTTTCCAAAATGCTGGATGGGGCATGCTGGGAGTTGTAGTCCCACACAGCTGGAGGCTGGGAAAACTGCTATGCACTGAGACTGTAACACTGAAAGGTGCCTTATTGTGTTGCTAGTTCCTAGTGTGTGCAGCTTTGCTGATAGCAATGCTGGCAGGCACACATTATACACACTGGGCAGTGTGATTACATTGATCATTAATCAAGACCTATTGTGTTCTAGTGGACTATTTCTTGGGATTCCCATAGTGTATGGGATTGCAGCCTAAGGGGTGTCATATGGTTTAGCCCCTTTGTGGTCAGTCCAAGTGCTTTCTTGGGGTGACCAATATCTACAAGTTAGGAAGATAAGAAGTGCTGTGACTTTAAAGGAGAAATCTGCTGCCCTACTGAAGATCTCACACAGCTCTTTCAAAAAGTATGCCGCATCGCTGCCCACATCTGCCTTCTGAGCCAGTTTGTTGTTCTCGTTTCTGGCTAGGGAACTTGGCTGTATAGGTGGTCCATGACATCTTCTGGGCAACAGTGGCACTACTTGGAGTGATAATATAAAGCTTTAGCAGTGGGCCTGATTATGTAGCTATATTCCGCAGACCACACACATGCTTATATAACGGACAGACTTGCTCTCTTTGCCTTTCCAGGTTACCTCGCAGCTTTGCATTTCATGCTGATCTTTCACAGCCAGGCCTAACTTATTTACACTGTATTTAACAACATGCAATGCTTCATTTCTCAATAGATGCAAACAGGCAGCAAATTGGAAATACAAGCTCAAGAGATACAGGTGGATGTTATCATGTAAACACTACCAGGCTTTCTGAAATTACAATTATGACACCCCTGGATGATCTCTGATCCTACCGTATGATGATGTGACAGATGTATATTGCAGTGATTTCTCTTGTGATGCTTGCTCTCGCTTCCTTGTCAGCTTTAATAATAAAGCAACTGGACAGACTAAATTGAAATTATTTATCTTCTATGAGTGTTATAGTCAAAGCATGCTGTCATAGTAACAGGTTCCGCTTCTTCCAATGAGGTTGTCACACACAATAGGCTGGAGCTGTTTGGAACCACATCACGTCTTGTGTCACTTGTACCAATCCGCCTCCTCCGCCACCCCCAGGCATCAAATTGTATGCCCCTTTGCTCTTACTTTGCTCTATGCTCTTCCTCTTGTTTCTTCCCCTTTGAACTTTGTAGGAATCAAGGGCATTACTTAACAATGATTCATAGCTTCTTCACTGGGAGGAATTTAAGTTCTAAAGATTCAGGATGTCCTGGAACTCAGAGAGGAAATGGATTTCGTGTGTTTCAGTATTTATTTATTGTATTTCTGTACTGTCTTTCAGAAGCCAACCAAGGCAGTTTGCAAAGCCATCAGAAATTAAAAATGGCAGTCCCATAAAAGCCTTAAAATGCCAAGTTAAAGAGAAGTGCCTTGACCTCAATGCAGAAAGAATTTCATTTTCCCCCAGTGGAAAGTAATTTAAATATGGGCAAGACTTTAGAATATTGAAATCCAAGTTTTCCTAGCTACTGTTTAGTTTTTTACATGTTCCTATTTGTTAATTTCATATTCTATATTTTCATGCCTTTTTATAAACAATTTTCTTAAATGGCTGTGATCTCCATAAATGGGAAATGGCAGTTTTACAAATAGTAAAACTTACAAAAGCATGTCCATTGGAAGAGTAGCATTCTGAATCCATAGTTCCTAGTTTCAAGTCCATGAAATTTGTCTTCAACAAATTATGGGTTGCTTGTGGTGAACAAACCATAGCTAAACTGTAGTGCAGGTTTTGTGTATAACAGCAACTCATGATTCAGTGGCAACTCATTTTCAACTCCTAATGTTGGTTTTTATTCCATGAAAACCAGAACATAGTATGTCACAGCAGCAGCATGCATTTCAATGCACATATATGTTTATCTGCACATAGAACTTGATCATTATGAAATAAGTGCATTTTCAGATTTAAATTCTATACAAATAAAAAGCAAGGTAAATGTAACAGGCTACCTTTGAAATCCAAAATGCAGTTTTCACCAATTTTAGCCCATAGTTATTTTTGTGAGAGTGCAAATTTCTTCAGCTATATTGATGCACAATTGTATTGCAGGATGATACCCTTGTCTTTAACGAATACGTTTTTGTCAAGGTGTGTATCAGGGAAAATGTTTAAAATACCCTTTAATTTTGAAAAGAAGATATTTTTAAAAATATAGTATAAACAGTAAAAACTGAAAACCTGTGCCAGTGAGGAATTCATCAATTGTTAAAAGTATCTATGATAAAAGTCTCCTCTGCACTTTTGGGAATAAAACCTACTCTATAGCTCCTATTAGCAGTAATGGGGCTTCTTATTCATCCCCTACTGCGTTGAAAATGTGTGCTATAATGACTAATTTAAATTTTTCTCTGTTAGATTTAGTGAGTTAGAAAGTTTGTATTGGAAATGGATCTGCTGGTAAATATTCATACACTGCAGAATACTATAAATCAGCAAGTAGTTGGGTAGAAGAACCTTTTTTTTTTTGTATTTTTCTCCTATTCCGGTGAAACTGGACATTAGATTTTAACCAAGCCATATAACTCATCCAATTCTATTTGGGGCCAAATTATCCAACCTGGAGCATCCCTTCTTTTCTCTGTCTTTTTTGTTGTTTATGATCTTTTCTTTTTGAAATCATAAACTGACAGACAGGTCATGATCTTCTTAATCACAATAATTGTGTATCAACCTTCCCCAGCCTGCTGCCCTTTTAATGTTTTGGGTCAGAACCTATCAGCATTTCAAGGTGGCAGCAAACCCCCCACTTGTAGCTGACAGCTTTAAGGTCAAGTGTATAATTGGATAAAATCAGAAAACTAAGTTTATTTCCCTTTTAGAGACAGCTTGAAAGAAGTGTTGCATTTTTATAATAAAACTGTCTATTTAGAGATTTATCTGCCACCCTTCAACCACTAGTTTTGAGGATTCTTCTTTTATTCTGTACCTTCCTTAATTCTATTGTTGGTACCTTGGGCTATGAGCAGTTGCACAAAGCATTTTAAATGGACAAATAGATTAAATAAACAGTTATCTTTCATTCTGAACTGAATTTTATTAATGTACCAGGTAACAAGCCAGTATCTCTTAAAGGGATGCTTTAAGGAGAAGCTGGTGATTGAATAGTGCCATCTCAATTGCATTTCCATGGCTTTCAGAAGGTGCTTTACCATAATACAATAAGGAGTTTCTAAGGCTGAATCAAAATTCAAGGCCTAAGCTTCAAGAATATGTTAGCAGCCTGGTAGGTACTGGAATCCATGAACCATTCCCCACAAGTTAAGACATAGGAAGAATGGAGTACTAGGGAACTAGTCAAAGGGTTCTAATAGGAGCAAATGCCTAGCAGAAGGTGAAGACTTTAGTCATGGAGTGGTGAAATCAAAAGGGCTCTGCTTTTTTTCAAGGACCTGAGTTGCTGTCACTCTTTGTTTTTCTTCATTAGTGGCTTTGAGCTTAAAATTAGCCATGTTCGAGCAGATGAGAGTCCAGCATTCTCTTCCCATAGTCACCAAGCAGATGCCTACTGGAATTCCACAAGCACGGCACACCTGGTTGTGTTGGTTTCCATGCCCGAATCTAGCCATAGTTGAATCAAACATTTGGAAACTTGGATTTCTGGAAATGTAAGCCTTCTCAGTCTAGCACTTTGTGTTCCCTTTGGAGTCCTCGGTTAGGCTCAAAATAGGACCCACTTTCCAGCCCACAAATCCTTCCTGCCAGTTCCTTCTTGCAAGGAAAGAAGTTAAAAATAACTCCTTACCTTTACTTATGAGAGGGGAGGGAGACCAGCTGCATGAGGGAGCCTGGCATTCCTGGAGTAGAAATAAGGCTTTCATTGTGCTTAGTACACAACATCATTTCCTGCCAGGATCATAGGAATGGAAATTAACTCCATCTTCCATGATCCTATAAAATTTCAAGCCTCTTTTGTGAATGATCATAACCTCTGTCCAAGTTTGTGAGACATCACACAAACATGCCACAAATTCCTGAGAAATGGCAACATGAGCAAACACCTGTTTGGCTATCTTACAAACCAAAGGGCAGAATAATTAATCTGAAATATGACTCTAAACTCTCTGCACCAACTTTTGTAGAAAACAGCACCCAAGCCTCCTGTCAGATAGCACAGTGCAGAAACCAATATTTATGTTTCTGGAAAACCAATCTCCTACTCTCCATGTTACTGGGTTCACTGGTCTGAATGGAAAAATGAGAAACTCAGAGAAACTGAATTGGCCGATTCAGTCATACCTAATATTCAGATGGAATGGTACAAATTATATAAATAATCGGTGAATATTGTTGCTTTCTCACAGATTACTTGCTCTTTCAATTGTTCATGCTTTTGACTCATTAGCTTTTGACTACACTACCATTTTTTGTAGTGTAGAATTTGCATTAAAAGTGCCAAATATTTGTTTAAAAATGCATTTGCGTCTGCTTGAAATTAAGGCATGCATTACTCAGAACCCAAATCCTGGAGGCTACTCAAATTAATGAAAACCCCCATGAACACTTCCTAAATAGTGAAATGTGTTGATCAAGCAAACCCCTGTGAATGTTCCCTATTTGGATCAAGAATCTGCAGTCACTTATCCTATGTCTGTCATAGTTCACCAAGAGACAGCCCTTGACAATATAATGGCTGGGTGATCTTGGGATCCAAGGGATGCTTCAGCTGTTTTTAGAGGCTTATCGAAATGTGCTTCACTCTTGACAAAAGCAGGACATGTTAATTTTCACCTCTCTTATAAGCACTGAGATGATCTATAAAAGGAATGCTATTGTCACAGCAAATGCACACTTGAGTGACTCAAACCCAGTTAGTGCTTATAGGATGCACTCTGAATGTATCCGATGCAACAGCAAGCAAACTGGTAAACAGCTTTTCCGATTAGTTGTTGAAGGGGTGGGAGAGCCTATGCTGTTATTTTCTAACATAACAGTGAACTCCAACTCTTTCCATATGAATTCAGCACAATCTCCTGGCAGCTTACACAAATCCTTGTTAAAATGTATGTTGCTCTCCTTTGGGCCTCCCCTGGCCTCCCAGACAGCACATGGGATCTTTGGTATTAGGATGCCATGATTGCCCTACGTGGAGTGCTCATATTTCTTCAGGGTGGCCAGATGTGACAGAAGACAGGAATCCTGTGATGTGATGATTGTATGGAAGTCGGAACACCTCTGCACTTGAAGATAGCTAGATCCACACCTATAAAACTGCCAGAATAATTCTTAGAGAAAGGTGCTACAGCACCCATGTCCTGTTTCTGGGCACCCTGCAGGCATCTGATTGGGCATTCTAGAAACAGAATTCTTTGGGCTGATCCAGCATTTCTCATATGCCCTGTCCTGTTCTGCATGTGGGCAACTTATTGCCCTTAAAGATTTCGGATTGCGTTGAGACTTAGAGGTGCCTGTGCACACCACTCTTAGTACCAACCAGGCTTTCTCCTCCTCCTGATTTTTTTCTTATTTTTCTTTAAAAAATACAGAAACCCATTAACTGTCATGCTATAAAGCAAACTGTTGGCTCCCACTGCCATCCTTATTTGGTTTTAATTCTTGAGCTCATATCCCTCCTCCATCTTGTATTTAGGGTCTTGGTCAAGTTTTTTTTAGTCTCAGTCTTCCTTTTGCACACCGTGGTAGCCATATTATGAATGTGCAATGCCCAAGCAGCCATTTTGTGAGAATATTCCCAACACTTAAAATTCCCCCAAATGTCTGGAGAGTAGCAGTGAGATTATCCATGTTCATACGACATCTCCATTCTGTACCAATCTCATACTGGAGCACTCAGAAGCCTGCCCCTCATAAGAGCAGTAGCAGTGCTTTTATTTGTCACGCAATAGCATGGTATATGTAAGGTATGCATATTCAGTACTGTTCATGTTTTCTAAACTTTCTCCATCCAATGGTCTTAACACCACCAACACATCTTCATTCCCTCAGAATCCTGTCAAGTATTACCAGTCTATGAGCAGGCGGACACACCATCTTGTCTTTGCTACATGGATTTTTATTCACTTTTCCACTAAGTTCTTTGTTATAGTGTGGAATGAACCCTATTATCTGTTCTAACAATGTGAGATAATAAATTCTTTATATATTATTGAGGACAGGTGAACATGTGATCTTTGCAATCACCAAGATTCTGGAAAGATCAAAATGAAGCAGACTTTGACTCATTTCTTGAATAGGATTGCACTCTTTGTTTTGATTGCAAAAAATGTGTATGTTTTGAACATGAAGTAACTTCACTTTTAAAAAGCATGCCAAAACATGCACTTTCTGCCCATACATTGAAGTATGAAAATGCACAATTTAAAAATGTGTATTTGGATACAAGTTTGCGAATCTGCAAAAATTTTCAGAGCAAAACTTTTCTCAAGTGCATTTGGGGTTGTTAGCATAAACAATTTTCCTGTATATATTTCTTCTTCTTTTTTTCAACAGACTATGCTCATCTATTAATTGACAATGAATGATACAATTTAAGTACCTTTTCCCTATATAATCTTTCTCATGTTTGTACATAATCCTGACTTTATTTTGCATATGATTAGCAATTGCTGTCTTTGATCTGTTTACTGATCATTCAAGATCATTTATATTTCTGATACACTTCATTTCATGCCTCTACAAAACATAATATTTGTCACATTTTGTGTTTTATTTAGGGGGGCGGGGAGCAAGACAAATTCTATGTACGGGCCATTATTCTGGATCAATGTTTCCTCCAGGAAGTTTCAGTCAGCATAAGAATGGCTTTCAGCTTTCAGCAAGTAGAGGTAATTTAAGATTTGATCTTTCCTGCAGCTATGCATCCCAATAAAATTCACAAAATGATGCTTAATGAATTGAAATTCAGGCTTTGTAGCAATAGTTTGGCCTACGAAGTTTAAAACAGCATTTTAAAAAGTTTTCCCTCAGTAAATTTTAATGCTGTTTCTTGGAGGCTTTAGCTCAGACTCCTGGCTTTCAAGAGACTATGATGACCTGTACTTAAGCTTCTTTTGTGTCTGCTTGGGGTCACTATAATTTCCTATAAAACTATTTTTATGGAGATCTGGGGGACCTTTTTAGCCTCAAGCTTGTTTTGGTTTATAGAAAAAAAATGTAAAAGGCAGGAGGCTGAAATTTCGGGACTTTCTTTGGACAATGCCCTAAAAGAACTAGTCTATAGGATTACTTATGTGTAGATGGCAGAACAGAATGTGAGCCAAAGAACTTCAGAGTGGCCAAGATACAGAACAAAGATATCCAAGCATCTTTCTACCAGTAGTTTTGTTGGTGCTCATGTCTTCTTGCTGGTTCCTAAGGACCATCGTATTGATAATTCTTTAAAGAATCTCCTTCCTGCAGTGGTTGCTGAATTCTGCACCTCTAATATATTTTAAGATTGAGCCTTGAGTTTAGGGGTTCTTTTTTCTAGCTTGTTCATATGTCTAATTGCGGTTGAAAGACTTCAGTTATCTTTCTATAAATTGCTGCTTCTCCCACCACTGGTGTGTTTCTCTAGCTCAGAAAGGTTATATATCTTGATTAGCCTGTTTTGCGTTACATTCCATCATGGTTTTCAGGATCTGTTTATATTTCCCTACAAATCCATGTGACTGTGGGAAATAACAGCTTGTGAGTGAATGTTTAAACCTCAACTCTTTGGCAATTATTGCAAATTTAGTTGATGCCCACTGTGAGTGTATGGTCAGATATAATTTCATCATACGTTCCATGTCTTGCTAGAATTGGTTTTGTAAAATTTACTACTGTGTTTGCCCAGGCATCTGGTAACTGTACAAATTTTTACAGTAAACTCGCTTAGTTCTGTTTTACATCTGACACCATGCTCTTTGTGAAACAGACCTCTTAGAAAGAGGCTGACAGCATCTCTGCTTTGTAAGAATGCCTTCTATTCAGCCTTCCAATACCTTCTTTACAACTCTATTACCCCATGGTAACTTAAACAAAATATATTCTTCCCTAGCTTCTTGTCATAAAGGTTGATCTGCTAATACGGAAAATAAACAAATCTAAGGAGTTCATTCTTATTCATTAAAGTGTGGATCCCCTTAATTATATTGTATGAAAACAATCTGTTTATAGCAAATACATACTTCAGGCAACTGTGCAGATGACTATATATATGGACCTCATGAGATGGTATATGCTTGACTATGTAATTGGAAACAGTAGTTGGAGAAGCTGCAGCTAAAACAAGACCATGGGGCAGATCATGGACTAAAAGAGTCTAAAAGATCAGAGTAAAGCTGAAAAAGATCACAGGAGCATAGTGCCAAAATATGAGTTAAAGAACATTCCTGAGGAATTTAAAGTTCACAGAATTTAAACCAGATTTTAAACAGGATTCTATGTATGTTTGTTCAGAAGTAAAACCCTGAATTGCATTACTGAACTCAACTGATCATGAGCCAGAAGAATTGTGGGCTGAAAACCAGAGACATTATTAAGGAAGAATAAATGTCCTACTTTGGGCCCATCACGAAAAGGCAAGACTCCCTGGAGAATACACCCATGCGAGGGAAAGTCAAAGGCAGAAGAAGAAGAGAAAGACCAAGTATGGGATGGATTGCTTCCATAAAGGAAGCCAAAGTCTTGATTTTATAAGAGCTGAGCAGAGTTGTCAAGGACGTGGCATTTGGAGGGCTTTCTTTTATAGCCATAGGTGTGGGGTTTCTCCATTTTCTCTTCATAACAGTCTAAGAAGGTAGTTAGATTTAGAGCAAGCAATTCTCATGGATGATCCAGGATTTGAAGCTGGGTCTTCCCATGAAGCGCACCATCCTTTGCAGCATGCTAGCGTTCTTGAATAGCAGCTTTATACAGCTATGAGCGACACTACTTGCTACAGTGGGTTTTACATCTGAACAAACATACATAGAATGCTGTTTGTAGATGTATTGAATTTAGGGGTCCATCACTGAGAACAGTCCTAGCAAACCTGGTGGGAAGCTGCTTCCAGAATGGTCAGAATCACTTGCAATTACAGTATGGATGGGTGAAAATAGTACTTGATCTATTTTAAAATAACAGCATAGAATTTGCAAATCCCTTGATAAATGTGAAGAAAGAATATGGACTTTAAAAAAAAGTGAACATGGAGAAATTCCTATATATGGTTGATCTAGACAAAATCTGCAGTGTATTTTTTGCCCCTTTCCAGCTCATCTGAAACTCTGTTCTAGAATTACTCTCCCCAACGCCACCCAACCTTTCTTCCCATGCAGCATTTTGAAAAAAGCAGCTACTTTATTTGGGACATTTATATTCACAAGACACACATGCTGCTGTCAGCAGAAGATTTTTAAAAACTTTAATGGGTTCTTTGGGAGATAGTATAATGGGGATTTTTTTGAAAGTCATCAAAAAGAGTATGATTTTTCACAAGTTTCTCTCTGCCCTCCCCCCCGCCCACCCTTGCAACAGAGTTTTTCTTTCTTTTTTTGTTTACAGGAGTGGTTCAGGGTTTATCTTTATTAGCTTTTGTTTACCTGACATTACCAGGTGCTTTCATAGCTGTCAGAAGTCCTTGTTTTCATCAGCTGGGATGCAGTGAGATGGTGCTTCATGGCATCACTTGGGCTTGTAAACCAGCTAGCTTCATGTCGAGTTTCAATAATGGAGAAACCCATTTTCCTGCTAGTTATTATTATTTGTTGTTTATTTGGAAATGTCCAAAACAGTGACATATTTTTTTATTGCTAAAGAACAGGTGTGATATCCCAGATTACTGGATGCTGGGGATATATTGTGGGGGGACATCAATTGTCAACAGTAGATACTGACTATGGGCCGGTTGTAAGTGTTCCCTTTGTTCAGGGGTCCAATCCCATACAAGTTTAGATAGGAAAAAACCCCTACAACTCCCAGCCAGTTGCTTAGGATCGAGCCCTTGGTATATCAAATTAAGTCTTCTCATTCAGACAAAAGGGAAGTGTCTTCAAATGGTTTAAAGCATAATTCTTGTGAAATCAACAACTAAATGCAAGAATTGTGTTCTGAAAATGTATATGCCTCCTTGTTTAACAGGAAAATGTTTAGGGAAATGAAAAAAAATGCAGCATATGGAGAAATGTTAAATTTGGGGGGTAATTTAATATATAACCAAACAGCTTGTTTCCCCATTTTGATGTAACATCTGCAGGCAACTTTTTGTTTAAATAATAAGCCCATGTCTATATTAAGTATACATAGAATGCATTGATCCTTCTCATTGTGTTTTGTAAGCTTTGACATATCTGATTTTTTAAAAAATTGTGCATATATCAAGTGCCTTTCCTTATGATTCCATTACAGGGGAACAAACATCTTCATGTATTAACATATTAGCATGTGGTTATCATATGTTTTCTCCATAATTACAATCCTTGAATAATGCACAGAGCTTATTATATCCCATCCTTCTAAAATGTGTCAAGAAAGAATCAACTGCTAATCCTCCTCTTCTGCTTAGGCTCTTGTGCATTGACATTTTGATTTCCTGTCAGGAATAATAAGGCTTCCTACTGTTTGGCCACTTCATTTTTAAGGAGAACAATAGAGCTTTCTTCTAGTAACGGTGCCTCTGTTTTCTGTTCCCCTACTACAGTGGCTTTTATTAAAAAATGTTGCAATCAAAATGTATTCCTGGGGTATCAGTCTACCAAACACTTATCAACAACATTTGCTATAATCAGCAGTTTCAGTAGTTAGTAGCAGCAGCATCCTTGGGTTGAGGATGCATCAGGCTTTGACACCAGTTTGTGCAACTTTGTCTCAAACAACTCAACGTTCTGGGAAGGTTGTATAAGGCCCAAAGGGCTTAGGGATCCAGCAACCATCTTCTGTCCAATGAGCCTGCCAGTGTATTGTTCTGAATGGCCTTTTGCCATTTTCCACTGCCATCGCAGATGGTAATTTTTCTGCAGGAAGTTTGCCGGAGTGGCACCCTTGCTTTCCAAAAGCCTGGCACCTAGTCTGGTGAGAAGTTGACAGGGATTTAGCACTGAGTCACTATGTGTCAAGTTTCTCACATGGAGATATTACAGGACAATTGTGCTTGTTGTGTTTTTAATTGTTTGTGAGTCACGTTTTCCTTAAAATGATGTTTTAATTAATTTTGTTGTTAACCATCTGGAAGGACTGCTTTGGAAGGGGTTTTTTTTCCCAGAAGAAAGGAAGACATAAATGACATACTAAATCAATCAATCAATCAATCAATCTCTCTGTTCACCTGCTAATTTCCACATATCAAACTGCTGTTGAAGGCAGAACAACAGACAAAGGCAGTTACTATTTTCAATGCTGCTGCCAATAGATATTTGCTGTTAGAAGACTCATATGTCCATATTTATGGGAAATTAAAAGACTAGTGTGCCTTTTCCTTACCCATGACACTTGGTCATGGCTGAAAACATTGAAAAGGAAGGAACAAACAAGAAGCCTTAAAAATTAGTAGAGCTAATGCTGTGGTCAGATCTAAGTAAAGTCAAACTGGAAATTGCCACAACATGTAACAAATATACCTTTGATCGGTGGAGTATATCAACTACCCACGATACCTACAGCCTTCATAATCCCACAGAAAATATTTTTTTAGTGGAAAAAAGTTGGAATCAGGTAAAGATGTGTCAGACTCAGTAAACAGAAATAGCTTTTCCTTTTATAATGAATAAATTTATTTTGCTTAGATGAACCATATAGATTTTAGCAGGGTATCATTCTAGGCTTTCTTCTGTCTGAACATTTGTTGCTGTAATGAGTGTGTGTGAACACACTCTCCCCCAGTGCTTTCCTAAGAGTGTTGATGCCCATCGTGGAAAGCTTCAGCTTGCAGTCCTAACTAGTCATAGAGTTCTTGTAACTTTGTACTCTTTCAGTGTTAGTTGCTAACTTTTTTTCTAGCAGGATCCTAGTGACTCCCCCTGATGGTGTGGAACAGCAATCAAGAAGATACCAGTGAAGTGCTTCATAAGAACTTAAGAGCAGCCATGCATGTTCAGACCAAGGCCCATCTCCTGCAGCATTCTGTTCACCCTGTGGAAACCCAGCTTCTCACTGGTTCCCACAAGCAGAACCTGAATGGAACAGCATCTTCCAGTCCATGTTCTACTTTGATACTGGAGGCAGCAGATGGTCATCAAGACTAGAAGCCACTGATAGCTTTGTCCACCACAAAGTTGTCCAATCCCCCTTTAAAGCTTTTCGCTTGTTCATTTTCCCCACTCCTCATGGCCCTTGGGCACTTCAGGTTGACAGTGTGTTCTAGACAGAAGTTCTTACTTTTACAGATGCACAAGAAGCAGTATCTGAAGTAGCACAACTTTTTGGGCAAGCTGAGGCAAAAGTACTGGATTTTTGCCTATCACTCATCTGCAGAAAAGGCACAGAATCTCACTGAACCTCCATATTATCTTATGGATATTCTGCTGCACTGAATATCTACAAATGTAGACTGAATGTGTCAAATGTCACCAGCCCTCTGATAATCACCAGCCCAGAACTGTTCTTAACAAAACTCTCTTTATTGTTTCTACACATAAATCATCCAGTCAAGTCTCTCAACATGCACGAAGCAGTTTGTTGAACTCAATCTAGCAATCATTTCCCAAAACTCTCCTTATGAACATGCCTGTGACCTAGTTTGCGGAGGGCCACTGTGAAAGCAAGCACACCTTTTCCCCACATGCTTTTCAACCAATTGGGCTTCTCATCGCTGCTTCTGCCTAGACACAGGTGCTAGCTCTGCGGGGAGTGGCTGATCTCTGTTTGGAGATTCGCCAGTCTCGACAGCCCCTCCCACTTCTTGTACCTCTCTACTGTTCGCAGGGCCAGTCTCTGCCTCTGCTCCCTTGTCTGCCCTTGATTTATTCTATGGCATCTCTGTTCCTTGTTGTATCCCAGGACCCTGAGCAAAGTCCGGCTCTTGAATCGCACAAGATACTCATCTTCTGAATCAGAATCCGTCATCAAAATTGGCATGGTGCACAACTGGCTGGAATGCTTGCTTCAGCTCAGCATCACCCTTGCTCCCAATGTTAAGTATTAAGTATCCCAACATTTAGGGATGCAGGTGGCGCAGTGGTTTAAATCGCTGTGCTGCTGGGCTGGTTGATTGAAAGGTTGCCGGTTTGAATCTGTACAACAGGGTGAGTTCCCATTGCTCCGTCCCAGCTCCTGCCAACATTGCAGTTCGAAAGCATGCAAATGCAAGTAGATACAAAGGTACCACTTCGGTGGGCAGGTAACAGCATTCTGTTTGATGTTTAGTCATGCTGGGCACATGACCACGGAGACTGGAACAAAAGTGCCTCTTGTATTTTTTTCTGTAAGTGTAGTGTTGGATATAATCCACAATTCTGCAATTCAGGCACTATCTAAATTAAATTAACATAGAGATAACAGGTTGCTATCCTTTGTTTGCATCTAGTTATTCTTCCATTCAGACATAAAGGCACATCCTGAGATCAGTTTCTATATTGCCATAGTAGAAAATGAAGCAAAAGTTGACACAATTTACTCCATATGACCACTGCTTAAATAGTTAAAAAAAAAAAAAACCCTTGGAAGGTGCTTTTTCTTTCTTGAAAGAAAAGTAGAGTAATGAGTTTTGGTTTCTGTCATGGATATTGGTTGTTTTTATTTTATTGTATTTATATCTTTGTGTGAAATAGTCTTCATACTTCTGTGCATGACCCCTGAATTCTTTCAAGGTAGAGTGACTGAACATATTTCAAATAAATACATCAAATGTAGTAATATATTATTTGTAATCTAAGTTACCAATCCAATAGCTTGAGAGTTTAGGCTGTGGAAAAAGTTGCTCTTTGCTGGAAGAAAGTTCCATCAGTGTGTGTGTGTGTGTGCGTGCGTGCATGCGCACGCACACATGCATGTGTGCATGTATACATGGGGGGGGGGAGGTATTACCCTGATGTCCCAGTTATGCCTATGGAAACTCCATAAGTGTAAAAGTACAAGTTAGGGTTTCTTGGGTCAGGGACAGAGTGAAGGCAGCTCTGACCCTGCTAGATCCAAAGCCATCCCAGAATCAGCCAGTGACTTAAGATGGCCAGGTGCCCTTTTTTACAGAGTGCAGTCCCCCACTCAAAGCTGTCCTTTGCTTGAAGAACTGTCTGAGTCATGAAGCAGCACATAAATTGCACTGGACACTGGAGTGAGCAAGGCACGTAAAGCACTTAGTCACAGTCATTCGCCCTGTGATGACATGTCCTATATTTCTTTTTGCATTCTAATAAGTATTTCTAAATGTCTATTCATGTATTAGCATATGCACATATTTTGTAAGTTGATTCTCCCCCCCCCACCCCCGCTTTTTGTGACCAGCCTACTGGTGTGGGCATTTTTCTTCCTGTTGAATTCAACAGAGGGGACTGGTTAGAAGGACCAAGAACTACCAGCAGAAAATACTCGTCTAGCCATAGCTATTTCCCCAGCCACTTTTGTTTTTGTTTCTGGATGCTTTGTGGTTGGGCTCACCAATGGATGAGGAAAGGACAGCTTTAACATGCTTTAATTGCACTACGACACTCTCTTTTAGGATTGTTTTGCAAGAGTATTTCCTGCTGGCTATCATGTATTTTATCTGTGTTTTTATGTTGTAAACCATTCAGAAGGCTCATGAATTGTGAATGGTTATATTAAACTTGTTAAATAAAAAAGGATGTGCAAAATTCATCTGTAGTTGTGGTGTGGTACCCCTAGAAGATTGGTAAAGATGGGAGAGTGGAAGAAAATGACTGGCATGAGGGTAGTGAGGGTGTATCTAATATTCCTTTTTTCTATCCTGGCAGGCATAAATTCACAGGTGTATTGTCATCAGAAGAAGGGTGGGTTTTCTTCAAAAAGAAATGCTTAAGGCACGATTACAAACTATTGCAACAAAGAAAAAGACAAGAGAGGAAACCCATGAGTCTTCACAAAAAGCTAAGAGATAATCTGAAGACAAAAAGATAGAAGGAAGGCCAGGCTACAAAAGAAGATTATAAGCAACAAGGAACTACAGGGATGATGTCAGGAAGGTAAAGCAATGAATGAACTGAGGCTAGTGGTGGGAGCTAAAAAGAACCTTCAAATATGTGCAAAGCAAAAGGCAGACAAAATAAAAGGAAATTCAGCTACTCACCACGGGTGGAACAATGATGGCGGATGGTGAAGAAAAGGAAGAGATGCTTGACTGTAGATTCAATTTACTGCACATTAGCTGAATTTGGAATTGGCCGCTGGCAGACTGCACAGCACGGCAAGCATTGGTAGCTTTTTACCTTTGTTGGTCTGGACCCTGTCATGGTCAGTTTGGTTTTTAGAAAGCATGAACAAAATAGCAGATGTTCTATGGTTTCTCAGCTTGTTATGTCATCTGAACCTGGAAAAGCCATCTCATTGTGGTACCAAAGCCAGCACCACAGGGCCGCTTGGCAAGAGGGGTCCATTGCCATTCTTGCCAAGTAACTTGCCAGGGAGTGCCTCTGAAAGCTGCCATTTTGTGCCACTGTCAAGGGCTTCTTGATCTCCCTGCCTGATGCCCTAAAGAGCATCTTTGGGGCAGAAGCAGGGAATTAGATGGTCAGTGCTGGTAAAGGAGTGGTGCTGATCAGCTGATTACTCCCCCCTGCCCCCCCATCCTGTTCAAGTGGGCAATAGTGCCTGACTGGGGACATGGCCACTTGGAGGATTCTCCTTCTGCTGCCTCCCATTCTTGCTCTCGACTGCCAGGCAACCATCCCTGACAGGCTTTGGGGCGTCCTTCTGGCAAGTGATAGTGAGAAAGGGGGGTGAGCAGGGAATCTGCCGAGTGGCACTGCTGCCAGCTGGACCCTTTGCTCAGCTGATTCCCACCACTGCAGCCTCCTCATGCTCATGAGGGCCTTTCCTCTGACACGTTCAGAGGGGGAATCAATTGAGCAGTGCGAGTCCTTTTTGCAGCACTGCCAGGCTGATTCTTGCCCCTCCTGTCCCTTTGCTATGCATGAACAGGTGAGGCAGAAGACGAATCTGCTGGGTGGGACAACCTGAAGCCCAATAAATGCTTGCTGCTCCCACTCACTTGTACGAGGGGCTTTTCTCTCCTTGGGAGCACATGGGGGGCACTCTTCCTTTCCCCCACACTGTCCAGCTGATTCCTTTCCCCCCTTTTAGTCAGAACAAGGAGCAGGTCCCTCCCACCCCCCAGTCCAGGGGTTTCTTTTGGAGCAGGAGGTGAGAGTGTGGTTTGATGGCCATGATGAACTGCACTCGGCTTACAGTCCTCTCTCTCTCCAAGTGGACAGATTTGTTTCTCCCTACAGTGCCTTCTGGAATATCACCTGGAGGACTGAAAAGGAAGGAAATGGTGGGAAGGAAGAGCGTGTCCATGATTAGCCTGATCATCTGTCAGGCACATCCATGCAGGAAACCCACAAAGCCTGGAAACCACGCAGAGTCGCTTCTTGCACGGTGTGAATACAGCCAGTTTCCCACACCGTAAACCAGTCTTTTCCAACAGATCCAAATATTGGGATTGCAACTCCCATAATTTCCAGCCCATATGACCAATGACTTCTAATTATGGAGTTTACAGTCCAACACATTTGTTAAACTTCCTCTGAGGCCTTCCCTGAGTGCCATCTTCAAGGGAAGTGCAACAAGGAGCAGTGCTTTCTCAGTGGTGGCTCCCCATCTATGAAAAAACCTGCCCATTGTAATCTGCCTGGCACCATATCTGTCATTGTTCAGTGCCAGGTTAAGACAGCCTTCTTTTCTGAGCCCTTTAAGGACTTACCTGGCCACCCAGGGGCTTGAGCTGGATCACTGGGTGCTTTGCAGAGTCACACTTTTTGCCATTCCTTGTATTGCCCATTTGTATCATCTGTTTTTAGCTGTTTTAAATTTTTTAAAAACTCAATGTTTTTTCTAATTTTTCTAATATTTTATTCTATTCTTATTGTGTGTTTTTATGGATTGTGTAAACTGCCCAGGGAGCTTTGGCTGTGGGGCTGTATTGAAATAAGAATAAGAATAAGAAGGAAGACACCAGCCTGGGGAAGGCCAGCCAAACCCTCCTCATGGGTTTGCTGTGAGGATCAAATAGGAAAACAGCAGCATAGTCTTCAGACCTCTGCTGGGGAAGGGCAGAATACATATGGAAGTTTGCATCATGAAAGTTCTTCAGTGTCACGTCGTCACATTCTCCCCAGTATCGTTTCCTTTCCATGCAGTTCAAAGAACTTGCTTCCATCTGAGCCTGTTTAGTGGGATCACAAAGGTCGGTAGGTTCCCTGCCACACATCCATGTGGAACTCTGCATTTGCAACAAATTACAGTGCATAAGTAGTAATCCTACAAGTGATACGTTGTAGAAAAATCTTGTGGGAGACTGTCCTCAGGCGTAGGTTTGATTAACGGTAGGAGTAAGAAACTAGTCCTTTTAGCCACACCCAGTGCCTGCTTTGTGATTCATGGTAGGTTTGTGGTAAATCAAATCAAACCCAGACATTTTACTTTATACCACAGCTAGTGTTTATTGTAAGAAAAAAAATTCAGAACAATCAACTTTGCCTGCTATAAATACACAGATCAGCTTCTCTTTAATGAAGCTGTAGTGAATTAGGATATGTTATCATACACATCCATGGTGGCTTTAGTGTTGCTCTGCTGCCAAAGTCTATTAAGAATAAAGTTCACATGGCCTGAGTGGTCTGTGCCTAGCCATGTCCCCCCATGTAATGTCTGAAAATAAATAATGGCATTCAGATGTGCACAAGGTCACAAGAAACACACCGCTTGGCAGTGTGGTGTGTTCACTTACACATCCGTTCTTGATCAGGCCCTTCTGATAGTGCTGCAGGATAGGCGCTGGCAGAGCTGAACCATACAGGAAATAGTCCCTGTATGTGGCGCACAAGTTTCATGCAGGCGGACTATGCACAGAGGAGAGGGCACCAAAGGACATCTTAGCTAAGCACATGAAAGGCATGGCTTAAGATCTACACACGTCTTGTCTTGTAGAGGGCCCAGTGGAAAAGTTCAGTGAGACAGTCCAGGATGGAGCACCTTCGAGACTTCTCAGACACATCCTGCTTCTCTTTAAACATTCCAGATAAGGAGAACTCTTTGCTCTTCTTCCTTACCCCTTTTAGTCAACAGAAGCTGATGTTATAGCTTAGCCATCAGGGGAAACCAACTAAGATTGGGGGTAAAACTGATGGAGTTGGTTGGGATCCGACCTACTCATAGCATCCAAGCTGAGAAGAGAATGCCAATGCTGCAAACCGTAGGGAATGCAGAGACTTCAGCAGAACCCTTAGCAACGCTGCTGCTACAGATCAACCTTGGAGTGTGTTGTGATTAAGGTAAGCCAACCTTGCGGGGCATTGCGGAATTCCCAGAAGAGAGACCCAACTCCCCTGGAGCACTTAACACAAACTGCATCATGTAAGACTTCTGTTGACTATCTATGCAGATTACAATCAACCAATCTGGTTTGACAATTTTTTCCCCATGTATGTTGAGGGCCTTGTGACTGGGCAGGAGAGGTCTGTGGCTTTTGGATATATGATGATTGTTTGTGTAAACCAAAAACTGTTCATTCTAACCAGGTCTGCCACATTATTCTCAATATGCAGATATAAATACACACACACGTGTATGTACACACTCTCACACACAGAGAGAGGTACCATTGTAAACGCTATGGTAGACTGAGATGCCACAAAAGAACAAGTGACACAAATTGTTCACACAAATTGTACCTCATATTTTTAAATGGCTTTTTGCACATATGGATAATCTGTTAAGGATAACATGTAATGCCTCTCATCAAGTGGATTCTACTCCATAAAAGCTTGCTGTTGTTGTGTGCTGTCAAGTCCTCTCTGACTTATAGGGACTCTGAAGGAAATCCCTCCACAATGTCCTATCCATGACATCCCTGCTCAGCTCCTCTAAATTCAAAGCGGTGGCTTCCCTTATGGAGTCAATCAAGAGATGGAATTGAGAATAAGAGAATTTGGTCTTCCTTTTCTCCTTCTGCTTCTGACTTTCCCTAGTATGGTTGTCTTCTCCAGGGAGTCTTGCCTTGGGGAAGATTTGTCCACAGTATGACAGCCTCAGTTTTGTCACTTTTGCTTCTTGGAAAAGTTCTGGCTGGATTTGATCTAGCACTCCCGGCCTTATCTTTCTGTATGTCCAGGGTATTCACAAAGCTCTTCTTCAGCACCATCCTTGGAATGCGTCATGTTTCTTCTTGTCAGCTTTCTGGACTGTCCATCTTTCATAGCCATATGTAGTAATTGGCAATACAATGGTGTGAATGACCTTGGCCTTGGTCTCCAGTGAAACATCCATTTGACTATCTTTTCTGGTTCTTTCATTGCTACCCTTCCAAGTCTCAGTCTTCTTCAAATTTCTTGGCTGCACGCTCCCTTGATGCACAGCTCCCTCAATTGATGACTGAGCTGAGGTATAGCATTTCTACTTCTTCATTGTTGACAGAAAAGTTTTGTAATTCTTCTATAGTTGCGATTTTTATTTTCTTATTGTTCAGCTGCAGTCTTGCTTTTGCGCTTCCTTCTTTCACTTTCCTTGCAACTATAAAAACTTACATTATGATAAGTATTATGTAGTACATTCCTATTCATATCTACTCAAAAAGAAGTTCCATTAAGTTCTGTGGAACATAATACCAGGAATGCAGCCTAATTTTTTGAGGAACCACATGACTCCTTGTTGATTTTTGTGAACTTATTTATTAAAAAAATGCACAATGAGCAGTAGTTAGTGGCATACAACCTGATCTTATGCACTTACTGAGTTCAGTTAGATTTACTTCCATGTAAGCATGGATACGATTCTAGCATTGTTTTTCTGCATCTCTGTGGCATAAACCTTTAGCCTGAGCAACCTTTTAAAACATTCATTCAAGCATATTGACATTTAATATTTTCCTTGGAGATAATCTCTCCAAGATGAAGGACCTACTGTTATTCATGCATAGTGCTTATTATGAAAACTAAACTTGGGAGTTTAATCATAATTGTCTTGTCTTAAGAAAAGCTGTGTCTGCCCACAGGTTTGGCTAAGACTTGATTCAGGCTGAAGTTCTGAAGTGTTAGCTGGATTATTGTGACAGTAGCTGTTCCTTTGATGCTGAAAGGTGGTATTAAACTTGATAAATGGTGCCCTGTGTGTAGAGGTGTCGCAGAATGCTCTTTGTTAGGAAAGCTTATAGTTTGTGAGAAAAAAATTAAAAACTCAAAAGTTTGAAGGAACCTAAGTAGAAATTTCTTTATCCCAAAGTATAATTTGACAACATCCCCACCCTTAGAACTGCACCCATGTAATTGCATCTAAGGTGGTCAGAGGTGAAAAAAAGACAGGACTCCATCATTTAAACATTTTATTCATGTTTTAAACTTGGTTTTAAATTTTTGTATGATAAACTTTTATGAAATTTTTAATGTGGTTTGTATTTTATGATGTATTTGTAGGTATTGCTGTAAACTGTCTGGAGAGCTTTGGCTTTCGGGTTGTATAAAAATAAAGTAAAACAAACAAACAAACAAACAAAGAGCAGTTGCATAGGCGATGGAGCAGGTGTGCTTTATCATGCAGGTTATAAACTGCCGCTATTCTCTCTTTCTCATAACTGCTAAAAGCCCAGGAGTTAATCCTTTCTTGCATCTGGCTACCCTAATTGCCTTCAGCGGAGAACTTGCAGCCTAGCCTTTCTGTATCTGTATATATATTTGATTGTCATTTGTTATTTAAAAAATAATCAGTATTGCTGTAGCTTGACAGAAAACATGTTCTCCTGTACTTGCAGCGCTGTTACAAATAAAATCATTGCAAATTTTGTAAGTATAAAGTATAACACAGCAAATCATCTGATAGTCTTGAATTAGATATGCATGGCCTTGAGCAGTAAAATAAAATGTAAAGCAGTCAGATGCCTTTGATATAGTTGATGAACTAAAAAATTCAGTTCTTCATTGCATCTGTAAGTCAGAAAATGAATTCGGTTGCTGTCCAGATGCAAACTGCTTAAGGGTATAATCCAGTGGGGGTGCCAGGAACCCTCTGACCTTGGAGGATCACAGCAGTGTGGATGGTTGCCTCCATGCTCTTCCTGCTTGGCAAAGCGACTAGATGGCTGATTTCAGTGGTCTAACAGTGGTGCTTCAGGTGGGAAGGAAAGGATGCTGAGGTGCCACCAGGATAGTCCATTTCTTGGCAGTCCCAGTCTTCTCTTCCCTCAAGCACCTTTTCTGACCTTGCTGTTATGACCTTAGAGAAGGAACCGGCATGGTTCGTTCTACATCAGCTGTGATGGGGGAGGGAATCTATGGTCAGAGCTGTGTTCTGGTCTTATATCTGGGAATCCAAAGAATCTTGTGGTCCTGCCAATCTATTGATTAGATTTCAAACTACTCAAATTGCATGCAGGATTGTAGCCCTAATCTTTGTGTATAAATACTGCTTTAAGATTATTTTTTTCAATTGAATAAACAATAAGAGGGCCACTTAATTCTGTGGTAAATGTGGGCACAGTTCATTTACAAATCCATTTACTACTAAAATCTGTCTTCCTGTTTATCATAAAACCACATGGTTTGGGAGGTTCTCATGCTTTGTAAAAATCATGATGGTTGACAATCTTGTGGGTATTGAAGAATGATTTCATGTGTGCCATTGGATCACAGCGTGATTCAAAAGAGCAAGGCAGCAGTTGATGCAGGATTTGTTTAGAGTCTTATCCCAAATTCAGAAGGCACACACCAGATCACCCAAGAGACAAGACTCAGGCTGCTTAAGGTGGATCCTTCCCCAACATTAGGGCAGATGGCAACTGCTCCCCTTCCCCACATAATGCAGTTGCAAAGCACCAAGCTGAACATTGCTTTAAACACCCATAGCTGAGTTATGTATGATTATCACCCCAATCTCACCAGCAAGTGCACACGACTTGTGATTATTATTATTATTATTATAACATTTCTATGACACTCTGTGAAAGGGGAGAAGTTAACCTCCCACCATTTTCTACCTGAAATGCAGCCCTGCACTAGTAACTGGGCAAAAAAAGAAAAGAAGCCTTCATCAGAGCTTTTCCGTCATTGGGATGCTTGTGTTATTGTACTATAGCTTTCTGTTGCCTGATTCTTTTTTCCTGGATGGATGTTTATTTTTTTAACACGGTTTCCCTGGTTGAGTCCTGGTATATAAAGTTCCTGCATCTCTTTCCCTAACTATATCACTAATCAATATAAATTGTAGTGGATAGCAAATGAAGCGAGTCCATGAACTTCCACAGAGGTTATTGTGAGCCAAATGCTTGGGCTTTGAAGTCTTCCCTGAAATAGAAGCTTATAACCGCTGGGAGAGGTCATCAGGAGGTTTGGGCTGCAGAGTCATCAGTATGCTAATGACACCCAGCTCTACCTCTCGTTTTCCACCAATCCAGGTGAGGCAGTGGCTGTACTGAACCGGTGCCTGGCCGAGGTAATGGACTGGATGAGGGCCAATAAACTAAAACTCAATCAAGACAAGAAGGACAATCCAGACAATCCAACAAATCCTGTTGGTGGGTGATTGAGCTCCTGGTTAGGTGACTTGGGCCTTGTCCTGGATGGGACAAGGGGATGGGTCCCTGGATGGGACCTCTAAAGGACAGGGTCCACAGCTTGGGAGTGCTCTTCAACCCAGAGCTGTCATTGGAAGCTTAGGTGTCGGCGGTGGCGAGGAGCACTTTCCTTCAGCTTCAGCTAATCCATCAGCTGCGTCCCTACCTGGAGGAAGATTGCCTAGCAACAGTGACACATGCATTGGTTATTTCCCAGTTGGATTTCTGTAACGTGCTTTATGTGGGGCTGCCCTTGAAGACAGTCTAGATACTTCAGATGGTGCAGAACAGAGGTGCCAGAATGCTGTCAGGGACTGGTCATTATTCTCACATAACTCCAGTCCTCTATCAGCTCCATGGGCTTCCCATTGAAGTCTGGGCTCAATTCAAGGTGCTGGTTATTACCTATAAAGCCCTAAACGGCTTGGGACCTGGATACCTAAAGGAATGCCTTCTTCCCTATTTACCCTCCCGCCCCCTGATATCGGCAGCAGAAGCCCTCCTCCAGGAACCCTCTGTGAAAGATATTAGGAAGCAGAGCACCCAGAAGAGGGCCTTCTCTGCGGTGGCGTCCTACCTATGGAATGCGCTCCCCAGAGAGGTCCGTCTGGCGCTGTCATTATATGTTTTTCAGCGCCAGGTTAAGACCTTTTTATTTCATCAATATTTTAATAAGCTTTAATATTGTATTTTTTAAATATTATATTTTTAACTGCAGCCAGAGTGGGTCAATTTGTTTATGTTGATTTTTATGTTGATATTTTGTCATATTTATTTATATTGATATTTGTATTTTATTTATGTAAGCTTTTGCAATAGGACAGCATATAAATATCACAAGTAAATAAATAAATAAATAAATAAATGGCATGAATAAGTTTCAGTGAAAATTCTAATAGGTCCAAGCTTCCTTCTACTGTAATGATCAGATTTTTTTGGTGGTTCATCTTTTCTCTTCCTCAAATACATCCATCTGTAACAAGATAAGACTGAAGGAAGCTATGTGGACAATTCCAGGAAAACAAACCTGCTAAACAAGCCTTTAGAATGACCCATGTCACATATCTTCCTTTTGTACCTTTGCTCCCACTGGGGACCTCTCTTTTTGATTACCAGATCCATGCATTCAGTGTTTAATTTAATTCTTCCTATTTTTCATGAAATTTCCATATTGTGGAAAAATTCCATTAAAAAAATTTCTTCCCTTTCCTTATTACTGTTTTACTTGTTAATAGAAAAACAGTAAATGGTAACCTCAATAACAGAGTACAGGAATGTGGTCCAGTCTTGGGGGAATGGCCATAAGGCTGGGCCAGAAGCTGGAGCTAGCCTAGAACGCTGAGCTGCTGTCATGAACTGCCCCTTCTCAGCACACAACAGCTTTGTAGGGAACTGCACTGGCTGTCTTTTCTCTCCTGAGCCACACTTAAGATTTTGCCACTAGCACATGAAGCCCTTAATGGAAATCAACCCCAACTGTTCTTTAGAAGGTCAGATACTGAAGATGAAGCTCGAATACTTTGGCCACCTAATGAGAAGGAAGCACTCACTGGAGAAGAGCCTAATGCTGGGAACAATTGATGGCAAAAGAAGAAGGGAGTGGCAGAGAATGAGGTGGCTAGATCAAGTTGCTGGGGCAGTGGGTGTGGGTTTGGGTGGACTCAGAGGGATGGTGGAGGGCAGGAGAGCCTAGAGGAATGCTGTCCATGGGGTTGTGATGGGTCAGACATGACTTTGCAACTGAACAGAAACATATAACACTCCAAGCAACTTAGGGCTAGGATAATGGAGAAAGCACCTTCTCCTTTACCAAGCTGTTCAGCAACTGAGGTCATCTGGTGGAATGGTTCTGATGGTTCTTCATGGAGACATACGTACATTAAATCCATGAACTTAATGGATCCAATATGACTTAAGCATGTAGACCCATTAAAATCAATTAGACATGCAATCCTATGTAACTTCTGACAGAAGAAAGGCCTACAATTGGGAGTGGTAGACTTTTCTTGCCTAAAATGCCATATGACAGCATCCTAAGTGTTATTAATTCTGGATCCCACCCAATGTGTATAGCTAGATTGGAAGATATGCTAGCGAACTTGTCATTCCAGAATTGGGTAAATGAAGACCCTTCTTCAGCAAATGTGTTGGTTTTCAGAATGTCTTATAATAAAAAGGATGGCAGTGTTCCAGATTTTATTATAATGTTCTAACACTGAAGAAGACACTGCTTTTCCTTAGCTGGATTCACTGCACATCTTAGCAATGGTGAATAAATTTGCAGTCATCAAGACTTCTGCTTATATGCACTTACTTGGCCTGGCATGAACAACTGCCAATTAATACCTCTAGCACATCAGCTTCACTGACTTTTCCCTTCTCATGATTCAGACAGACAGACTGATCTTATTTTGAAGATAATTTGAATGTGCTTGCTGGATGCTTTTGAGACCTAAATTGTGTGTTAATTATCTGTAACAGTGATTCAACTGATTAAATTTATTCCAAAAAGCTTGCAACAAACAACTGTGCTGAAACGCTCTTAACATTTCTGCCCTGTGTTCTGCTCCCCTGACAAAAGACTGTAGCTCTTCTGTGTTGTGTTAACACTACAAGTGAACACTTAAAATTTTGAACAAGGAAGAAAATAAAAGCTTTTCATCAGTGATAAAAAAAAAATGCTTTGTGTAGGCAGAGTAATTCAGCAGTGGCTCATTTCCATCAGCTTTTATTTCAGAGCAATTGTAAAATAAACCACTTGGAGCACATGCCGTTAATCTCTAATCCCTGGAGTGTAACTGCCGTTACACAACATAGGTCACGTACTAGCTGAAGTGTGCAGTAAAAACCTAGAAATTAATAGCAGTAATGCTGATATTATTCAGTGGGCAATTTCAGTCTCTTTAATAGCAGCATGGCCGTATAGTGCCTTAACAGTTGCCATCATGCCATAAAGGCAAACTCTGCCTACTTCGTGGTCCTTGTTGTTGAACAAGAGCAATTTTCAAGCCAAGGCGGTAGGTTCATGAGTTGAGGCGGGATGCCGTTGAATGGGGAGTAAAGTAATGTGTCTGCTAAGAATTGATCGATCTGAGATGCAAACTCCACATTGCCCTGAAGCCGTATGTAGATCATCAGAGAAAGATATTTGCCTCTCAAGATTTGTCCCCTTTAACCTTAGCTGATATATTCCAGGCAAAATAGAAGAGGGCTGTGGAAAAGAAATTGTGCAACCAGGTTTTTCCCAAAATGCTATCCTGGCTCTGGGCCATACAAAAGCTGCAGAAATTATATGTCAGCACACCGGGGATATAAAGCTACAAGCCCATAAAACAGCTGCTTCTCTATATCCCAATTTAGATGGGAGCAGACTTTCCTGCCTACAACCTATCTGGCTACTTTGATTATTCCAAAAGACAGGACAGCAGTCACATGGGCAAAGGTTCACCTGCTGCCTTCTGCACTCATGGAGGTCAGGTACAGTAGCATTCCATATGCTCTTGTGAAGCTGGCATGGTGGAGACCATGGGCCATATTCTGTTGTGCTGCTCTTTTGACTGTGATTTCAGGCATATTTTCATTTCTCAGAATTGTGCACAGAATACCTGAGAGATCCGATGTGTTCTTTACAGGTTGTTGTCTTTTTCTGAAGTGTTCTTTTGATCAACAACCCACAGGTAACTTCTAAGCTAGCTAAATTTTTGCAGTTGTAAGAGCAGGGTTATATCAATGACTGCATATTGGGTAAACTTTATACAATAACGAGTGTGATAAAAATATTTTAAAATTTGTTTATTTGGTTCTTTTATAATTAGTTATTACCTATACATATTTGAATCTTTAGTGTTGTTTCATGTACTGTCTTTGGGAGCACCATTGTTGTTCATGGTGCTATTTTATTTTGCTAGTTTTATGACCACAACACAATAAAAGAAAGATCAGATAATCCTTCCCCATTGCAATTCCCTGGGCTAAGTAAGGCTACAATCCTGTACAAATCTAGGTACCAATAAGTCCTACTGAGCTCAGTGGGGCTTATTTCTGGCTAGAGTATATTTCTTTATCCCATCTCAATCCCATGCATGCCTTCCCAGAAGTAAGCCCTACTCAGTTTAATGGGTTTACTCCCAGGTAAATGAGTCTAGGATTGTGGCTTCACAATGCTATGCTATACATCAACTCAGCTCAGAAGTCTTATGGAACTCATATGGTCAGGTGATCTCTTGGAAACTCCTAAAAGCCCCTCTGCTAGGAGGCCAAGGGGGCTGGGACTGCTCTTCCTATCCCTGGCAGCCATGCGCTGGGGAAAGAGCTTGCCACAGGAGTCTGGGGTAGCTGCCTGGACCCTTCTTGTGATGTGGAACCCTGTGCAATCAGAGTCCCACAATAGGAATGTGCCTACGTGCATCCGAACAGCTCTGTTTACCAATGTTCTCCCAAACAAGAGCTGGAAACAGGGACCGAATGGCAGCTCCTTCATTCTCGCTCCCTGAATAGGGCCATTCTTTTGCTATATTATGACCAGTTCCATGTGATGCTTGCCTTTCTTTGATACTGTTTACAAAGATAAGCAGCTGGATAACACCCCATGAGAAATAATTACTTGATGTTTGTATATAGTTGCTTTTGGAAGATTATGGGGTGGCATTCTGTTTTGTATTTGTCTTGGTCAGTACCCGTAGTTGTCAATGACTGGAATCAGAATGTTAGTACAGAAAACCAATAGGTTTATAGAGGGCTCATGGAGCCAAAATGTCTGCAGAGGAGGAAGGAAAAGTGGTTTACAGCAAACAAATGAACATCAGGGGGAGAAGAGAATTTAGGGCAATGCTGAACAAGAAACTGTCTCTTCATTGGCTGAAGAGGGGAGGCAACAGGGAATTTTTAAGCTATAGAAACTTGATACAGAAGGGCAGAAATTCAAAGAGGAAGACAAAGAGGATGTGATCAGAAGGATCAAAGGAAAAAGTAAGCAAACATGCTAGGAAAAGCAGCTACAACTAGAGAGCAGATGAAGAGAATGTTGGAGCAAGGACAGTAAGAGATCATTGTAAAGGATATTTAATTAAAATAGGTTCTAGTTACATTACCTAGATTGATGTATCCTTCTATTTTATTATTACCTTATTGCTCATGTGTGTATTTGCATGAATATATACATTCAGTGGCAAAAAATATTTTTCCTATACATATTTTTCCAGTAAATATGTAGACTTTGGTATCAAAACAAAACACTATTTTTTCTTCTTGGGTTCTCACCCTATGTCTAATCACAAACCCTTGTTACCTAAAAGGCTATAATTTTAGAAAGCATAAAGGATGGTTTGATTTAGGCAGCAATAGGTGTTCAAGGAGATTTCCACCTGGTGCCAGCACAGAAGGTGAAAAGAACAGGTGAAGATGATTGGGACAGACCATTTTGCCTGCATCCCTTTCCATTCTTGGAATAGAGCATCACTGGCTCATAACAGCCACATTTGATTTTTGGGTAACTATACCCAAATTCAGCAAACCACTGCCATAACTTTCTTGGAGCTTCTTAGGAACATCCTGGAATGCTAATGTTTCCTTTAGGAAAACTGGTGTTCTTGTAATCCCCTCTTCCTCCCATATTAGGGGAACCATTTAATGGTGTTCAGTCCAGGTAGTGAATGGCTTAGCAGAGGGAACAGCACCCCACGGAATGCTGCAATTGCTTTCCAGGTAGAGTCGTATTCTACTGTGCAAGACCACATTTATACTAGGCTAAACAGCTATTGTACCGCTATCAATCTTTTCAGATGGTAGAAAATAAACCAACAGTTCATAGAAATGTTTTGATTCTCTTCCCTACTCTTAGGAGTAACATTAGCTTGAAGTTTCCAAAGTGTCATAAATGTTTTTGGCAGGTTGGAGTTTCATATATATTTTCATTTGCTGGATATGTTTGGCTTTGTGCTGTGGTTTATTAGTTGGATTAATTTTATGCGACCTTCCGAGAGCCCCATGTTAGACCATATGGTAACATATGGGAGACATTTGGTTTTTATTAGCAAGTTCACTTTTGCCCTTGTTTTTATTGCTGGTAAGAGCTTCACTCTTTTTAATAATATGCAGTTCTTTGTTTTCTATATGACATGCTTGATATCTTATATAATCCTATCTTTGTTTAGGATTTGTCTGAAGGTATAATATTTAGGACTGAGTCACAAATTTGTAGTGTCTGATTTTTTCCCCTTCCATTGGCAACTTCCATTTGAAGGAAGAGAAATTTGTATTGCCTTATTGAAAAATAGCTTTTTGTTCAAAAGGGTGTTTGCCTTTTCATTCCAGCAATCTTTCCTTGCTACAAATACAGAAGGCCTTTTGGTGCATTGCTCACAGACAGCGTGAGCAATGCACAGTTATGGCAGCGAACTAGGCCATGCTGCTGGGCCAGCCCAGTATTATGTCCTTTTCTGCCATTTTCCATAAGTATACTCTGCAGCTGCTCATGTCTGAAGTTGAGAGCAGGACCACCAGTTTGCCTGTACAGGAGTAGGTTAGAGGCCTGCCTCTAAATTTTTCTCTGTTCCTCCTTTTAAAAATTGTTTTGGCAAGCGAATAATTTACAGTTTTTTCCTTAAAAGGCTGAAAGCCAGAAAAGCTCCCCTACTATCTTTTTGGTACCCTCTGCAAAAACTCTTAGGCTCTTTAGATTGCCGGACCACAAGTGCAATCTTGTTCCTGCTTGTATCAGTGGCTGCTCTCACCAAGGACCACCAATGCCCTGTTCTGTGAGTGAAAGGTAAAACAGGCAAAACACAATCCTTTCCCTCTCCTTGTGATTTTCCTGCTGTCTCCTGATGGAAATCTTTTCTGCTCAAATACTTTGACTGACCTCAGCAAACCAGACTTGAAACTTATGTCTCAGAGAATCTACTTTAGGAAGTGGAGATTGTATGTTAGATGGGGCGTGGGTAGCCCTAAAAGATGATGACATTTCAAAAAACAAAGATCAATGTTGTACTGAAATTAATGTCACTAGGGTTAATATCTGAATGGATATTTGTACATTCATGCATGCAAGAGCAATAGCATAACCTCGAGAGCAAGGGATAAAGAGATCCAGATACCTTCATGACACTGTGTCGGTGTTCACATGTCATGACAAGCCATACTGGAGCTGGCTTGTTGTTGTGTGTGAATCGAGCAAGCATGGTGATGTGCTGGCCATACGGTTACTGTGAATCCACATGGTCTGTTCTAAGGTTTCTGTGCTTCACCATCGCTTGTTATTATGTGCAAATTCAGTTGCAATCATGTTTCTTGGTTTCCCCATTTACACCCTTAAGTTTGGCAGCAAGAGTGGCTGCGGCTGCAGTGGATGATCCAGCTGCCATTTGCTGCTGCTTTGCCCTGCTGGCAGCTGTGGAGCTGACTGGCTGTCTCCATGCTCCCTTTCTCCTGTACCCCTGTGCACCCTCCCATGCCCACCTGTCCCATTGCCTCACCAGGTATTAGGAATAACATTTTTCAAAAAACCCTTTCCTTTTCTTGTGCTGGTTCCCTTCATGATTCCATGCCTACTGAGGTATCCTTAAATGTCAAGAATAAATATTTTCTGTTTTATCTGTTCATTTATGACCCTTAGTTATTGGGCTTTGTAGCACCTGCTGTATCTCATGAGAATGATCAGATGCTCAGGGGAAAGAAAGCTATGGGGCGTTGACGTCTGCATGCATCACCTGAAGCTGTT
This sequence comes from Varanus komodoensis, assembly GCF_004798865.1. Taxonomy (NCBI): domain Eukaryota; kingdom Metazoa; phylum Chordata; class Lepidosauria; order Squamata; family Varanidae; genus Varanus; species Varanus komodoensis. The sequence goes on along the minus strand of NW_025336087.1, from coordinate 35,840,396 downwards.
TATCTAAAACAGACCATTGGTCTAGCTGGTCCAGCGCTGCCTACTGGGGACTCTCCATGATCTTAGGTCAAAGTATTTCCCAGCCCTATTTCAAACACTTCCATCTTAGACACCTAAGACTGAAGCTGGGTCCTTTGGAATAAATGATATTTAGTCTACACCTTAGCCATCCATGTTGCCACCTCCTTTTAAAAAGTTCTGACCATAGATTATTGGTGGGAGACTGAGCCCCACCTGCAATGCAGTGTGTCATGGCACCAATTAAGTGCTGGTATTGCTCATATGCAGCATGTACATGTGTGTTTGTTTGCAGTTTTTAAATGTTGCTTTTATTGGATTGCCTAAAGAGTTATTCAGAGCAGAAGTGTGCAGACTGGACAACCCAGTAATGGGGGGTCCAGAGCAGTGGGTGGCTGCAGAGGGAAGGAAGAAATGGCATGACCACGCATCCTGCCTCCAGTGGGGAGGCTCACTGGCAAGTTGTAGCACTGTAGCATGACGCTATGATGCTTGGGATGAGCTTTCTCTAGCTGTGGTCCATAAGGTTGATTGGGAAGTTGCGCCATTGCATCATGATGTAACCTAACAGAAAGCTGCATTGTGAAGGCATCTAAAACACTGTAAAAGAGAAATAGCTTATTCTTACTTTATAGTCTACATCTGTTAGCACATTCCCTTTTATTTCTCTGAGTTTTGACTTGCTGGCTTATAGTTGGATGCCAGATCTCTGATACTCTAATAACAAGATGGGATTGTTCAAGTGGCTACAGAACAACTGGTTCTGTATGGGGTGTATCTCGTGAGCAATGGTTTTAAGAGATGAAATCAATTGTGGCAAAAACAAAATCCTTCCTTTCTTGATGCATTTTGTCTTGTTTAGCTGGAGATGATTAAATGTGACTTGATTTACAATTTCATTCCTGTTTGTTTAAATGAAACATGGGCAGCACCAGCTGAAATATATCTTACAGGATATGAAGAATGGAAATTCAAAACTCAGCTGGGCTTAGTTTTGGGTTGAGAGGAGAGGAAATGGCAATAAAAATAACCAAGCTGAATTCCTAGCCTTCTTAACAGATTGTTTGTCTTTAACATATGCTTCTATTAATTAGAAGCTACACTCATGCATTTTGCCTCATTATAACATTTCATGAAAGAACACTTCTGCTTTTGATCCATAGATGCTATTTTCACGATGAACATGTATTGCCAGAGTCTCTTGGCACCTTATTTAAATGCCAGGCATTAGAATTTCCTAGAAATTCAGGTTAGCTAAAAGCTTTATTGTACCATCATGTCTTTTTCCTTAGAAAAGCTATTAGCATTTCAACTTATCTGTATTCTTGGGCATACAGTTGAAGGAATGCTGGAGAAATTTGATCTTTGGAATTATAAAGTGACTTTATCTGTTCCTTCTGGTCTAAGGTGCCCATCAAAATCCTTCCATTAGAATCTGCACTTTTCGATAGTTACAGCACAACTCTTAGCTCAAAAAGTACATTAAGATGCATTTAAAAATGCATAATTGTATTCAGAATCTACTGTGTTTAACTACCCATGTATTACACAAAAACTTTATTACACAATATTATCAGGGAAGAAAACCTCCCCTCTGCAGCAATTTATTTGGTGAAGGGTTCTTGAATTATAAGCAGAATAATGTGATCTACCACAAAGGCAGTGCAGGCTGGCAAAGAAAAGTGCTCGATCCAATTCATTAGTGTAATATAATTTTACTTTTTAATTATTATGTAAGAATGAGATGTATTTCTTTTTGCTTTTACTGGTTGAAAATATGAAGAAGGAAGGTGAAAACTTAAAGGGCAAAGAATGGTGGGGAGAGACAATTTATTGCTAATATTGAATTGGAAAATGAAAAAAAAAAATAACAAAGATTTAGGGCAGCATCCAATGTGGCTCACCATAACTGTCCAAACTCAGACAATTACAGGCATTCAGTTGAGCATGGGATGAGCACAGAGGCAAGGATTGTCTTCCTAGTTCTTTTGCCCTGTAAACAATGTGTAGATGGCTAAATTCAGCCATCTTCCCTTGTCCCTGAAAGTGAGGAGGAGAGCATAAGATGCTGCCAGGATTTCTTTTATCCCAGTGGAACCTCCCCTTCACCTTCCCATTCATTCTCCTGCCCGCAAGTACTAGCTTCTCAGTTGCACTAGGAGCCAGTGTGGAAAAATACATTTAGAAGTATAAGTATGTATTTAATTGTTAATTTTATGCAGTTTTCAATGAGAAAAACACATATTGATATGCCAGTGGACTTAAGGTAAGCATAGGGGGAAACAGACCAGAAATTGTGATCCGCATATAGCAGGATAGCAGATCAAAGTGACTAGATTATTTTCTGTATGGATTGGTATATCAGGTCCAAATCATTGCATTCTTCTTTTTACCCAAGATGTCTGATTTCTTAATGGAGTTCACACTGCAAAAGCTCTATGTATTCATAAGTCTCTTATTGAGTCACATAAAGGCACAACAGGCTTATCTACTTGAGCCTGTTACTCTACTGTATCTACTTTCAGTCTTGTTACAGAATTGAAATCAAGGGTTTGCACAGACCATTTCTTTCCTCCTATTCTACAATAGAGCCTCTAGGTGGCACTATGGTATAGCACAAATATAGAACTGAAAAAGCCTTTTCTTTAGCTTTCATGAATAAGACTGCATTTTCCCAGCCCTAAAACAAACAAACAACTTGTCAAAAGTACTGTTTAAAAACAGAAGTGAAATTGGAGGTTCACCAAAACCTGTGAACAGGAAACAATGAGGAAACAATAAATTCTTTGTGTAGAAAAGCCTGCAACATGTAATTGTGCATAAGCAGACAACTAGTGGGTAACTTATGTGTCTGGAAAAAAATGACACTGGGGAAAAGAGCAAATTGCTCAAGTGATCTGAAGTTCAGATGTCTTTTAAAAAATATCTTTTCACACAAAAGACAGCTTTTTATTCTCAAGACGTAAGATATTATTTCATTATGGACATTTACAATGAAACATGAGACCTAATCTAACCATATGTAGATGTTTTCCTCATTACTGATATAATGTATCCCAAACACTTCAGACACTTTTTAAATATTAAGGGCAATTACTTTATTTCCCCTGGGGTTGGTCTTCCAACCTCTAACCCTGCCTAGCCATCTGTAGCATAACTATAATTATTTCCTTTCCTATTGCTGTATCTCTCTGCCAGGATAGGTTCACTTGTTATTTTTTATCAAGTGTGCAGCTGTGTAAAAGTTGTAGAAAGTTCACTTCATAAGAAGGTGCAAGCCAAGCACCTATGTTATGCATTATCATTGACTGAAGGGAAAAATGAGCTTATGTAGATTGTGACCTATCAATTAAATTGTACTTAATGAAGTGACCTTCCAGTTAAAAAATCGGTGACGTTGATCCCACAAAAATGTTAACCGATTTTTGCAATTCAGCATTCACAAAGATTGATCTGTTAAGGGCAATATGCGAACCTGCCTGAAGTCTTAATTGTTGCTTCTACATTAATAAACTTAAAGTAAAGAAAATAGAAAAGAATGAAAGGAAAGAAGGAAGAAAGAGGCAGACTATAAATAATACAGCTTGTATAAACTTCAGAGACATCATCCTTCCAAATTGTCATGTCATCTGAACACATCTGACACAAATGTTTTTTAAGTGTTAGGAAATCTGACTTAGATTATTAAGCCTTTTCTTTCGCTGCCAACTTTCTTAACAAAAAGCGGCTGCTTCTAGATATCTTTGAAATTGCTGGTATTGCATGCTAACACAAGTCGTGCCTAAGAACATCAGATGGAAAATCCAAGCATATTAATTACATCATTAAAGTAACATTTGGTACACCACTGAGATACATTACAATAACAATAACCTTCATGTATAATAAGATGCAAAGCCAGCAGGCAATGCAGTAGGCGATCCCACACGATTGTTTCCTGGGGTAGCTGAATACAGTCAGGGGCTAAGAACAATTTTCTGTTTCCATTAAAAAAGGCATTATGATACAATGTTTGTATGATTAGTGAGGTGTATGTATCTTTTATGAAATGGAGGAGTGAGGGTGATAAACAAAGTCAGATAATGGGAGGAAAGATGTAGGGAAGAGAGGCTATGTCGGACTGGCACGAAACATATGAAAGCTGACACAACCATTCGGCATCGCTGCTGTGAGTCATTACTTCTGACTCATATTCCTGATTCTGTATTTACCTATTTACAATATTTAGACCCTACATTTCAGTAAAGATGTTCAAGATGGTATTTGATATAGACTGCAATCATGCAAATACAACCAAAGAGCACCAGCAACCAAAATTTGGTTGTATTTGGTTGAGAAGAACTAACGTCACCTGCCTAGCCCTTCAGAAGTCAATGCATACTCTAGTAAAAACCCAAAGCAGCTGTTGCCCAAAGAAACTATACCATGTTGGGATGCTGCTTTGGAGCCACTGGATGTAGAAGACTTCCTTCTTTGTCTCCAGAAAGGGAAATCCTCCGTGGCTGGCAATGGAAAGCTTTGTAGCCACCACTGCTTCAGATGAGTGTTGGGGTTGCATGGAAGAGTTACTGGATTTATTATATACAATGTCTTCTCATCCCCCTGAGAAGTTGGTAGGCAGGGTGAAACATTACACCAGCCTTGGCATTGCCTTGTTTGTTTTCCGTTCCACTGATAATACCGGAAGAAAAAAGAAATAATGGTGGAGAAACTCCTACCTTCTGCCCTGGACAATCTAAACCTTATAGAGCTAGGAAAGTGGGAATTCCTCCTCTACAGATTCTTCTCCATAGAAGTGTTTTGCCCATGTGAATTGCACGGGTGCATTATATTTCCGTCCCCTTACCTCCTGCTCCTTTATCTAGCTCCATCTCAGCTTGTCCTTCCCATCTTTCCTCTTTTCCTTTCTGCTATCTAGTTGGATCTTCCCATCTTTTAAGTACTCTGAATGATTAAAGTTTCAGCATGAAACAACCCTCTCAACCAAGAACTAGAGACTCTTGCTCCACTAATAGTAATCAACCACAGCATCACCTACCTAATTATTGCTCTCCTTTCGCCATTGCTGTTAGACTCTTTATTTGAGATGTCAGGCATAATGCACATTTTGCTATGTAGCATGAGAGCTAATGAACAAAGAACTGATGTTTAAATTGAACAATAATTAATCAGCTACTGAAATATTCAAATTAGCATTGCAATGCCCTTATTTATGTACTATTTTGTGCATGATTATGAGACCTTTGAAATTTCTAATATACTAAGGAAAAATACTGTGCATTTGATAAACAAAGAGGTTACACAGCATGGCACCATGGAGTTCTTTGGGCTAATTTTCACCCATGATTTAGCTCAGGCATAGATTTTTCTCAACTAGCAGGCACTGTTGCTTTTCAATAGAGATACCCTGGAAGCAAAAGCTACAGGAAAGTCTGTTTCCCTCTGGCCAGTGATTTTATCAGTTGAAAAACACTCTTTATAAGAGTAAGCCATTAATCAAAGATAAGAAAGTATTTGGTACCATGGTGATATATTTCTCCTTCTGTCTTCCTTTTGAATTTCATCCTCTTGTCTGAAAAGGGAACAACAACAACGACGAATTGGAAATGGAATTAATGAACTAAGCCAGATGGAAAAGAAGATGGCAATACAACTAACTTGTATCTGTTCCAAGGTCATCTAAAGTAGCGACTTTCAGAAATGTTGTCAGAGACCACAGGTTGTTATAACAAAAACAAGAGTAGAGTAAATCGGAGAAGACACATATAGCTTCCCAATACGAGAGAAACCAAACTTTCAGTAAATTTGGTTCTGTTGTCTGCTTGGTTCACCTGTCTGTCTGTCTGCCTGCCGGCTTCCCTCCCTGCCTGCCTATTATTTATCAAATTTATTATTTGCTTTACATCCAAGATTCTCTGGACAATATGCACAATAAAACAAATAGAATAAAGCTACCAATAAAGTACATTAATATATTTTACTACTTTAAATTCAGTACTACTTTTTAAATAATTTTAAAAGATGATATAACTACCAAGTAGTAAAATCATGGAAAATATTATTTAAAATACAGCCTTCAACATACCATTAAAATATAACAGGTAGTAGTTAAATTCTTTTGAAAGGTATAGGAGAATTAAAGATATTTGCCTGGGGATGAAAACAAAGTAGATGAGGAGCAGATTGCCCTAGCCAGAGCATCCCACAATTTTGGGTTTATCACAGAAGTACTAATAACAAATTTGCTACAGTTTTATTAGACTGTCAGGAGGAGATTTTATAGATTATTTAAAAGTTCTCTTTTTAAGTTTTTTTCTTTTTTTAAATGAATATATATAAAATAACATTTTTAATTACAGTACATTGCATTTGTAAGGACTCCAAGGCAGTTAATAAGTTTATCCTCCTCTGCATTGTATTCTTACAACAACCCTGGGAGGTAGATTAGGCTAAGCATTCACAACTGGCCCAAAGTTACGCAGTGAACTTCAAAGCCAAGTGGGAACTAGAGCCCAGATTTCCCAGGTCTGCAGTCCAGCCCTCAAACTACCACACCAGACTGGCTTCCACAGAAGTTCAGTGTTATAATTTCAGGTGGGACATTCTGGGTCTGTGTCCTTCTGAGGAATTGGGAAATGCTGCTGGTTGAGTCTACTATCATGCTGAAGCCTATGGGGCATGCAGAAACGATTGTTTTGTTCTCTGAATCTCAGTCAATGTAAAAATTCCACATCAAAGTCCATTTTTACATTTCAGAGTTCTTTATGGTTCCCATCTCCCATTTTGGGACTCAGAAAATCTGTACCTTTCAAAGAGCTCCTGAAAACGCACTAAATCACCTAGCTTTTTCCCTAGCCTGTGATTAAACAAAGCACGCTGTTTCACCTTGCTGCAACTAAACTTGTTTGCCTTCCTCTTCTTCTACTACTATCTATCTTCATCTTCTTGTTGTAATTGTATTGTTTTTAATATTTAAATTTAAACCATTGAGATATTTTTCTTAATATTCAGTGATATAGAAATACTATGAATAAAAATAAATTGATCTTCCCAACTCTTTTCAGGGAAGCTGTATAGAAATGGTTAGCAACTTGTTGAAGGTTATCCACTGAACCGGGATTGCTCCTATGCACCCACATCCACTGAGAGTTCACAAGGCACCAGTGAATGCTTCCTCGGATATTGTGTTCATGAGGAAAGTTCAGAATGTGCCTGGAAAGTTCAGAATGTGCCTTCTTCCTGCAAGAGGAAGGAGAAGACAGCGAGTGTGTAGGAAGGATTTATCCAAATGAAGAAAGGTATGCTACAAACCAGTTGCTTCTCCTTTTTTAATCTGTTCTAATCACATTTGTGAGGTTTCCTAACATTCATACCAGCCTTCCCCAACCTGGTATTCTTCAGATGTTTGGACTTCAATTCCCATCAGCTCTAACTAGCCCAGCTAGTATTCAGGAATGATGGCAGTTGTAGTCTAAAATGCCTGGAGGTTGGAGATGCTGACTGACACCATCACAAGTTGTTGTTCATTAGATGCAACTAATCAGTGACTCTTTTCAAATCAGCATTAAGCAGAATTGAATTGTTTCTTATAGCCATGCTTACTATTTATTTAATCCAAGCAGTAGCATGCATTTCTAACTAGCAAAATATATGAGACAGTGTGGGTGTTGTGGTTACAGTGCTGGATTGGGTTCTAGTCCCCACATGGCCATGAAACTCACAGGTGACTTTGGACCAGTCAGGGTGGCTGTGTCTCAGATCAACCTACCTCACAGGGCTGTTGTGAGGATGACAATGGGCTATGTAAGTTGCCTTGGGTTGCTCAGAAGAGGCAAAATGGTGGGATAGAAATGCAATGTAATAATTATAAGTAATAAAAGATCAACAAAAAAGGAAAAGAATGGCACTTGAAACAATAAACAAAGTATTAACAATTTATTTGTTGTTCCATAGGAAGAATTATTAACTGAAAGCAATAATGTACATATAAACAATCACTTCTTATAGTCATTTCACTTACTCTTTCATTAGCTTTCCAGTTAAAGAGAACAAAGTAGATTATAAATTACCATTTTACAAATTAGGAGTATAACGTAGAATTTAAGTAACTGGGAATGAATGAATTTGCTCAAGATTAAGGAGCAAGATTGTAGCAGAATATCTCATTCCATTCTTTCCTTTCCCTTGTTACCTGTACTGCCTCCCACACCCTCATTTTCCTTAATTTATGTAAATGTTCTGAATAATGATGACTTGTTTTGTCCATTTAACATAAGAAGACACACAACTGAACTATTATAAATACAACTGGTAGGCCTTGCCTTTGTTATTTGTACCAGAGATTTCTTATCTATCTATTGATCTAGTGATATATTGATATTACTGCTAAATTCAGAAATACAATCATTTAATGATATGGCTCTAATATACTGTTCTTTGTGTGATTAAAAATGAATTTAAACATTTTACAGAGAAGTATAACTAAAACATTATGCACTACATTACAGAAAGATCTTAAATCTGTTAAAATTTAACCATTTGGAAATTAAATGCACATGTGTTTATGATTGCTTCAGTGCTGGAAAACAGATAAACCCTTTTCAAACACTTTCTGGGCTGCCTCTGACAAATACAAGTTGGGTTCTAAAGACTACATACAGTGCTCCTTCTATAATGCTTTTCTTGAACAGCCAGAAAGTAGTTCCCGAGGATCTGGGGGTTGTGGATAGTCAATAACCCATTCTTGCCAGGTTCAGATGATGTGATAACCCATGGTGATTGCATACCATCACCTACCATGATTGAAGCAACCCATATTAACCTGCAGCAATCATATAAACCCAAAGGGCTGCAGTTGGAAAACAAATTGTATCAGATACAGATTTAGTCATACTTCGAGTAAACCCAAGCTCCATTATATTTAGAGTATAATATATTTAAGGGGCATTGATTTCAATGGGTCTACTACAAGTATGACTAAATTTGGATCTAACCCTTTTACTCTTTCATTAGCAGAAGCACTTCTTCTTGACACAAAGCCTAGTTGGGATTCTATTTACTTTTGTTTTACTAATCCCTTAGCAGTTACAGTAATAGCAAATTGCCAAGCTAATTCCCTTGTATTAATCATTAACAAATCTGATTTATTTTTGTTTAGATGTATAGATAATATGATGTCAGTATTACAGTATGTCAGTAACCCATGGGCTATTTTAAAGGTGTGAGTATTTTGTTAGCCATGCTAGCAGCTCACTCTTACCAGGTTCAGGAATGAGCACAAGCCACAAACTATGAAAATGACTGTGTGAACCAGGTCTCTGTTTTGCTTAGTAGGCAGGTAACTACAGGGTTGTGTCCTGGTGGTTGTGAATCCCCCTACATGTGCCAGTGCGTGTCAGCTGCCTTTCCTTAATCAACTCATTGGCATGGCTTGTTGTCCTAAGCCTGCCAGCCTGACTTGTTGGAAGGCAGAGCAGTAGCCCGTGGGCTGTCGCTGGTTGCTTCCTTCTTTCCAAATAAGCCATGCCATATTTGGACAACACAGCAAACCATGGTCCACGAGAATCATTAGGGAGATCTGACTTGCACAGAACCAGTGGGGGAAATACACCACTGTGGCTTGCTTTCTTTGTTGCAATCATGAAAACAGATCCACTGTTTCTTTCAGCCAATACAAACTTGTTTTAGATGTAGCACTAAATTATGGTTTAGTCATGCTAGACAGAGCTTCAATGAGCTTCATATTCCCCACTTACAGTTAGGGCTGAAACCTGGGCCAAAATTCAGAGCCCTTGAAGCCCAGATAGGTCCAGAATTACCACTGAGAGTAGCAGATGGCAGGAGATGTGGGAACAGGCCACTGGAACTGATGCTGCTTACTGAGGCATCCATCTCCTTATTTTCTAAACCATATTATAGTCAGAGGCAGCTAGCTGGGAAGAAACATGGTTACAAACATTCATATTATTCTTGTTATTTCAACCTATTTATTAGAATAAGCAGAATATCTCTAAACTAGATGAAAGTTTTGTATAATCCTGCTCTGATGGTGAAAGGAAATATTATTGGAAAGGTAGGGAAGCTGCCAAAAAAAGCACATGGATGCTGAGTTTCCTTTGCTCCTGTGTAACACATAGGTACAATCCTGTGTCCTGAGCTCATGATTACATGGAATCCCATGAGCAGCTACTAGGGATGTAGGAGTGAGAAAGGATAAAGAAAGCTTCTTGGGTCACTATCTCTATTTATTTACCTATCTATAAATGAAAAGATTTACAGGGAAATCGCAGTGGATTAAAATCAACATAACTCAAGTTTTAAAAGGAGGGAAAAGTAATGCATTCTGACATATATAGACAAAACTACTGCCATACGAACCTTCCTCATTCTGTTCCTTTAAAAAGATTTTAAGAAAATATTATTTTTTTAAGAAATATTTAAGAAAATATTATTCCATGTTAGTAAATGCTGTATATAACATTAGATTTTTGTGTGCGTGTAGATGCAGAAATTCCTTGATTCAATGCCCAGCATCTCTGACTAAAGTTTCTGGAGAAAACCTCAGCTTGAGAACTTGGGACAGGGCAGGCATCAACAGTAGGCATGAATCCTGCCCATGGGCAGGAGCTTGCAATTTCAATCTGCTTGTTCACCTGCCTCTCTGATCTCCTGAGATTCAGGATGGATAAAAGGAAATACTTTTTCAGGCACCACATAGTTAAGCTACAGTATTCAATTCCATGGTTGCTCATTTGAATGGATTTAAAAGGGGAATTGATACATTTATGGAGAAGGCTGTCACTGGCTACTAGTGTCGATAGCTATACCTTACCTCCAGGAATACCAGCTACTGGGGAGCTTGGGCAGGAGGGTGCTGTTGCACTTATATCCTGCTTGTACGATTCTGTGTGCAGCTGGATGGGCGCTGTGTGGAAAGAATGCTGGACTAGATGGAACACTGTTCTCATCCAGCATGGCTCTTCTTAGATCAATACATTTAACTGGGAGCAATGATGAAGAAGAAGATGAGGAGCAACAGCAGCTAGTGACAAAGTGGTGATGAGGTAAGGGCAGTGGGAGAGGGGCCACATTGGGAATGTCTTGCCTAAAGGCCCTAAAATAGAGATTCACGGTAGTCCATTGGAGATCCATGGTAGTCAGAACAGACAAGACTTGGCTAGAAGTACCAATATGCTGAAGATTCTACATTCAGTGGTTGAAGGATCATAAGATACATGGCCTTGTTTCCTTGTTGTTACTATTTTGCTCAAGTTTGCACTATACAATATTGCATTTCCTTGGTTATTTGTTTTAGCATCTCACAGAATATTCCATAAGAATGCCATAAGAATAACATAATCACAATGTTACTTGCTCCATTATGAAATATACAACAAGATTGTGTTTATGGTTAAATACAGTCACAAGGACCTTGTACCGGTGCCAGATAAGGAAGTTGCTTTCAATTAAGTACAGCAAGTCAGGACTTGGTAAATATACAAGATTATTTATGTATCAGCATAGCTTGATTTTTTATATACAAGATGGGCAATGAGCACATTTGCCTTGCTTTTATTTGGGTTTAAATATCTAACATTTAGAGAGTAATAAAGAATATTGTGTCGGCGATATGACCCTTTTCTAGCTATGTTTTGTTAGCTGCTGTGGTCCTTGTAATGTATGACTACTTCTAATGATTCTGTAAGAGCTTAAATAACAGAATTCAGCACAATGCATTTGTTGCGAGCAGCAGAAACATAATTTCCCTGGAACTGCAGCTGCTGTAGCTGAAGATTAGGCTCTTACTATCCATTAGGGAGATTACCGTCTCTGCCAGCTGACTTAGTTTTTATACAGCCAGCGATTTATTAGATTGCTTTGCTCTTAAGTGTGATAATAGGCCTTATGCTTAGCAAGGTTTAGAGACTTCCAGTACATTAATATTTTATGGCAATGACAGTCAAGACACATTTTGTTTACCTAACGAGACAAGCCAAGCTAGAGCTGATGTGTGCGAGAGATTAGCACTGAACTCACGCCGGAGCCCTGCCAATTTAGTGCTTTAGTGCCTTGCAATAGCGTTGGAATTATAATCTAATAATTTACATTTTGGTGTATTAACACTGTATGCAAATACTGTGTAGTACTGCATAAAGTATTTGTGCCTATGGCTAGCAGCTTCTACACAGGCTCACCAGCATCTGGATTCAGACTGATTGGGGCTTCTGATACCGATCCTTCCGGCATGGTTGGCACTGCAGCGGGTACAAGGGAAGTGGGGGAGACTGACGGCCACTTCCATACAGTCTGTGAGAACTCCAACTACGGTGCTGTTATTGACAAACACCTCACCCCCTGTTGCAGAGGCCAGCAAGCCGCCAGTCAGCAAAAAAGGACAGAACAGGTACATTTTACAGCTGCACACACATATATTCTTTCCACACAAGGAACAAGCATGTTCCCATAAAGAAACCACAGCACCTAGACCACTACAGGCTTCTCCTAGCCCCGCATGAGGAACGCTGCTGCTGCTGCTGCTGCTGATTACTACTACTCCTACACTGTATTTATATCCTGCCTTTTATTCCTCTTGCAAGGAACCCAGAGTGGCTCACATAGTTCTCTTCTACTCCACGTTAACATCACAACAAGAACCCTGTGGGGCAGATTAGGCTGAGGCAGAGTGACTTGTCCAAGGTCACCCGGTGAGCTTCAGAGCTGCCTGGGGAATAGAACCCTTGCTATCCTAAGTCACCACACCACTCTGGCTCTCTACCCGAAGTAAGGCGACAGGAGAATTTCTGGCAGTTGCAGATCAAATCTATATTTCTAGAATCAATATGTGTGCCAGGATGTAGCAATCTTTCCATATCTGCAATTCTCTGAGCAAAAGAAATAGAATGTGCATATTAAGGGAAAGAATAGCCATCCTTCTAGATCACTCTATTTTATTCTTTTAATTATTTCTTTCCTGTTTTATTAACTCTTTATATGAAGTATTTTTGTGCCATGATTATTGGGGCAGATATAGCCATAGGTGACTATACATCATATTCCTTTCACCAGTTTCAAACTCCAATAAAAGGCTGTGATTGTAAAGTTTTGTTTACATGTGCAGGAGAGGGAGAAGGGGGAGAAACACACTCACAACAACCAGTATTTCAGTGTGCAAGCACTTGTAAGAGATCTAATAATAAGTATGTTGTTCATCTGTCTTTCTTTTGTTCTCCCTGGGTGCCAGATATTCCTTGCAAAATGCTGCCTTTATATGCAGTGTCTCATCACCAGATTACCACTTTTGTAATCCTAATTTTCCAGGCACTGAAGCTGAGTGATGTAGTGCCATACCATATGTCTTCATTTCTTGTTGCTGAAGCGTTTGTGACTGGCTTCAGAGAAAGGTGTGGTTTTATCACCCAGTGTAACTGGTACACTGGAGGTAGCAATGTGTTGCTCAGGTTTCTCCATTAGCTTCAGTGGGAAATTTTTCAGGCATAAACTAGCACTCGCAGTACTGTTGTCTTTCAGGCCTGCATGCCAAATCTGGACCTCCTTAGACTCCTATCCAGTGACTCCAGAAGATCATGCCCTACCCACTCCTTCCAGCCTCTGGTAGTGTGCTGGTCTTTGGCTTTGCCATGATTTTGCCCCCATTATAAAAGGTGGACATGCCTTTCCCAAGGTTTAGTTACTAGCAGTAAGAGCTTGGGTTGGTTGAGCCCTCCTGTTTTGTCTTTGGTCCTACCACTTCCACTGGAATGTGACCCAAGTTTCCATGGAATGGAATTTAGCCCTCAAACTGAAAAAAGGTTCAGTAGCTCTGCCTTAAAGGGACAGAGACAAATCTGGAGTCAGGTATGAACAAGTAGGTAGGGATACTAGGCAGCTTAGACTTGCATTTCCAAACCGGGTTCCCAAACAAGTTTAGAGCATCAGGTCTACATTACTCCATTGCTACTCTGCTGCTTTCATATTATGGTTTGTAATGCACACGACAAACAGGAATTAGGAATCCCCATTATTTGTGTTTGTACATCCCTTTTCCCCCTTATTTTGGTGGGTGTAGAGTCTCAAATTCTGCTAAACTGCCAAGGGTCTACCATTCTCCTAATATTGTACAACATTTCCAAATGTTGCCTTGAGTTAATGAAAGAGACAGAACCACACCAAATCCATGCCAATTTTTGTTTTGGCCCTAACTGAGATGGTGTTACCTTTTCTATTTTGTATCGGTCCCAAAGACCAACAAGACAACTTTCTGCTTCATCTCTTGGCATTCTGCATGGCAGGTGGCAAGTAAGCAAAGCTGCATGATGCTAATGAGCTCTGTCAGTTACTCAGCATAACCTGATTAGCTAATTCACAGAGCTCCAAGAACAGGAATGATTCTGGCCTTGACCTGCATGAAGCAAGATGCCAGCCATGTTAAAGAAGCAGAAGTGAACATATAAAATAGAAAGCTTACAAGAAATCCAGATGCAGTGGCAAGGATACAACGTTAATGCCGGACCCAGGCAAAACAGTCAGAATGGGACCTTCTGACAGATAAAATGCAATTGCTGCCTACAAGTATTCTTGCTTTTGAAGCTGCAGAATGACCACAAAATCAATGAGTACTTTGTGGGATCAACAACTGGAAAGAGAATGCAACTTCTGTTAGTGAATTAAGAAAATAGCTTTGAGGAGACACATGGAAGGATTTTACTTGATTCTGGATGGAATCAATCCATCAATACATGATGGCTCCATGGATAGAATTCCAGCCTTTCTGAAGCAGATAGCTATGCGTATGGCACACACTAGTTTGTAGAATGTGTTTGTTCAGAAAATAGGTCCATCTCTCCAGCTGTCAGGAGCTGGGTTTCCCTTCTCATGTTCAGAACAACAGACCATTGTCTGGCAAAAAGCTCTTTATTCTCTAAAGTACACCTAGCAAACTATCACCAGTGAAGAAAGAGTCTCTGAGCATTCACAGAGAGGTTCAATGAACCTAAACTAGAAATTATTTCCAAGAAACCTGGACTCCAACCCTGTGGGAGTGCCCTTCTGGAACCAGGCAAGCCTTCTAGCTGTACAGAGCCCCTCTAATTGGTTAGCCTTTCTGTCCCAGTGCCAAATCATGAGGTCAAGGATCGAACCAGGGTTGTCCGACTCTTGACCGTGCCCCCTCCTGGCACTTGTGGATTCTGGATGTTTCCTGGAAAGGGTGGCCTTGAGACCATCTCAATGTCAGGAGCCCTCATTTTCCAAGCCACCGGCTTCCCATATGAAGAGGCTATGTCACCCTGGTTCTCCAACGCATTCCAAGATACGTGTTCCTCTTTTATTTTCAACACCAGTACGTAAGACAAACTGCTCAGGAAGGTTATGTGAACAGACAAAAGGGAATGGGATTTCAGGACATGGGTAGGCAAAGGTGGGTAAATTGGAGAACAAGGCATGCAGCTCAAAATTAATGTGAGTTTGCCCATCAATGAAAATATAATTAGGGGAGATGTGATGAATCTTCATGAAGTAACTTTCTTCATTTCACAAGTTAAATAGAGAGTGTGAAGGCACTGCTTTGAAGACAGACGACGGCTCGAAAAGCGTGTGCTTTTTCATAAGATTCTGTAATCATATTCATCCTTTCATTGCATGAACAGGCTGACATTGCAGTCATTTGTACTTGTAGCAAGCAGAAACAACAAAAAGGCTACTTTTTGAGCCACCATTATTCCATGTGGGCATTCATTTAGTCTTGTCATTTTTCTAGGTTGCACTCTACCCTGCTTTGCTCTGGCATATACATGTACACAAAAGACCTCGGATGGCTTAATAAAACAGAGGCTTCATTGGTGTCCTTTTATTTCTCCCCTTTGCATAGCTCCGTATGTGTATGGCTACCTGATTTGTATTTACACCCAGACACAATGGCATGGCATCTATTTATAAACAATGAGATAGGTCTTAACTCTATGGGTGTGAGGACCAACCATCCTGTGTTTCTGGGGTCAGGGGCCCAGCGTCATGAGATCTGGAAGTCAAAGCAATCCGCAAAGGCTCTGCAAATCCACCCTCCTCAACCAGCCAGCCTCAAGAAGCGCAGGTCTACAACTTCCAGTATCCTCCAGCTGACATCACGGGATGGCGGCTGCTGGGAGTCATAGTCCAACACATCTGGGGAGCACCAGGTTGGGGAAAGCTATTGTAAATAATAGTAGCAGTAGCTCCTGCTGATTTGGATCTCACCAGGCCTGCTTACATATTTATTTATTATTTATGGCCTTCATATACTGTTCCTATAGCCTCCAGGGTGGTGTACAGTCCAGAACAAATATATAATAATAAAAAAGAGCCAAACATAAAATTCATACAATAAAAAATTCATATAATCAAATACAACAGCAGTGCACTCTGACAGATAACTACAGTAGTCAGTAGAATTACCTCAAGTGCAGCAGTGATAGAAAAAAAGGCATTCAAATTTCCTTTAAAATAAATAAATAAATCAGAAGTTGTTAAACATCTGGAGAATAAAAAACATCTTTGCCTGGTTCCAAAAAGATACCAATGAGGGCACAAGGCACACCCTGCCCCTACCTAGAACTTGGGCCCTGCTTATGCTTTGGCATGGTTCGTATGTAATAGCAACTGGTTATGGGTTAAATATGGGTTGTTGAATATATATTTGTGTTGAATCTTGCATAATTGGTGGTTATAGTTATCTGCAAACTCTGCACTGTGGTCTAATAATGGGCTATTAACCATGAACAACTCCATGGTTTGTTTTAGGCTGTGAACTTTTGGTTGTTTGCGGTTTACAATCCACAGTTAAACCGTAGCTCAGGGTTCACATACCAGTGACTCAAAAACAACTAACAATTCAGCCATTTATATTCAGCCTGTACTCTGGCTTGTCCTTGGGTGTGAACCAGGCCTTTGTTTTCATCCATATTGCAACTAATTAACAATTGGCTGCCTGCCCCCACCCCACAACTTGAAGCATGTGAAAAACTGTCATTATGTCATTCCCTCCTCCTACTATGATTTTGATGATTCAAATACAATTATTTTCAATCAGCAGTGGAAACAGGAGCAAATGTCATGGTTATGTGCTTGCATTTTTATTTCATGATAAAACTACTATATGTAAATGCATATGCCAATTAGATATAAGCCGGAGGGCCTTGGCAAGATTCCAGTGTGGCCCTTGGAGAAATCCTGTTGCAAGAGATGTGAAACTAGTTTAGCATGCAAAGCTTGAGGGCAGGCTGGTTTAATATGGAATTTATGCTGACACAGCAAAAGTAGTAGTTGAACATGTGGGCAAAATTACAGGGTTGCAGAAGGTGTTTTCAATGTACTTTTGAAATAATTCTGTAGGGGAATGGTATAAATCTACATGCCTAGACAGCTTTTTCCCATTCATTCTAGCTATGGGAAATAGAAGTGAAGTGAAGGAACAGGAGGCAACTGAAATGCAGAATCCACCTGTGTCTTTACATATTATACATACTTAAAAACCAAAAGTAGTTTTAAAAATTGGAACACTAGAACACTGCTGCTTCCTTCTGCTTGACTGAGATGACTACCAGCAATTTTTTCAGGGAAGGCAAAGGAACTGCTGATGCTTTAAGTAACTAGTTATATGAGGTCATACTAACAAAAAGGATTAGTAAAGAACTGGATGAAGTATCTCGTAATCATTTTCATTCTGATAGAATAAGCTCCTTCCCACCATTTTATTCCGTGAGTTAGATACCCCTAATTTATTCATGCGCAACTGGAAAGCTCAGACTTCCACACCCTAAAAGTGCTGCACAGCCCCCTAAAAAACACGGAGGGTTGACTATGCTGAGTAGGATAAGCAGGGGCATGGGGGGCTGGGAGGGTAGGGGGAATCCTCCCAAACCTGAGAAAGGCGTGATTCTTTGTCACGCAGCTGTTTAAAGGGGCTGCTGTGAGCCGAAGAGGACAAACGCATCTGTTTCTGTCAGTCCTGCTGCAGACTTGTGAGTTTGGATCCAATCATATCTTTCTAAAGTGCATAATTCCATACAAAGAAAATTTTGCACTTACTCTAAATTCTGTTCTATGCGTCTGCTCTAAATTTTGTTCTAGTTCTGTAACACTTCTCCAGCTGTTTTGCCAGGATATTTTAATTTTTTTAAATATATATATACTATTTAAATGGTGTAAATGTACTTATTGAAAACAGTATCGCTTTACTGTAGTTCTAGGAACATGTCTATTTATTTTAGATTATGTTTCAACAGCTGTACAAATAGAAAGAAGGTAATTTAATTATTCTCTAGATTTTAAATTTGCTGTTGGAAATACATCTCTGTCCTTTTCCTTGCCAAAAACTTCTGACTAATTAGTCTAAATGTATGTCACCTGCAACCAGAAAAAAAATGTGGGGAATTAAATAGAAGCATAGGGCCACGAGAGACCTATCTGGCCAAGCAGTAAGGCTGCACGTTGATGGAAAAGGATTAATAACTTTTGGTCATGAACAGTTGCCTCTTGTTCCTTGGAATTTTGTAACAGGGACAACAGAAAGTATCTACAAATGTGCAAGTTTTGATTGTGCTTTCTGGTGGGATTGTTATGGCCCCATGAATTAAGTATTCTTTGGACTACCCTGAGGCAGGGCATTCAGCAGTCATATGATCTGACACAAAACATCTGGTCAACACATATCCGTAGTCCCTTTAGGAAAGCTGTAGAAATACATTCACTTCTCTTTTCCCTGTCTTAGTTTATTAGGACTGCTTTTATATATTTGCTCCTGATTTGTTATGGATTTTATTGATTTTGACTGGTATCTCCTCGTGATGACAGCAGTCCTATGGTCCTTAGACAGTGGGAAGGCTTGTACAACTTGAAAGGCTGTAGTGAAGCCTTTTCATGGTGGTTCTGTTGTGTCATCTGGACCCCATTCCAGAGTTCCTGCATAGTAGGATTAGTTTTCCAAAACTATGGCTCTCTTCTAAGGTTTCCACACTTCACTGTGGTTTCTCCAGTAGTTTAGACCTACAGTTGTCATTTACACCCAGCTGGTTTAGAAGCTCCATAGAGGTCCCTAGCAAGAGCCACTGAAGAAGTGGCTGCTTCTAGTCTTTGATCTCTACTGCCGCCCCCCACCAACAAATGTGTGATTGCTTGCTTTTCTCTATTGGCTGAGCAATGCGTCCATCTCCCTCTTTATGTGGAAACAGAGTGGCAACATGAAACACTATATTTATTTCCATTTAATAGAAATCCCTGAAGCTCTGGAGGAACTAGGGAGGGCTACAGACATGCAGGGACACTTGGGAAGGGGAAGGGTCCAGGACTGCAACAGACGAATCAGCAGGAGTTTTCTGTGCTCCATAGACAAGAATTAGGAAAGGATGAAAATGTCTTATGCAGGGGCTGCTGGAGTACATGGCAAGACCAGGAGGACAGAGTGGGGAGCACAGAAACTGTGCTGTCTGGGTAGTTGAATTTTATAATTGAATTTATATTATTTCTGCTTTATTGTAAGCCATCCATAGAGCCCTTTGGGTGATGAGGCAGCATACAAATGTAACAATCGCCACCACCACATGATTATCTGAGCAGTAGGTTTGGTTATTTCCACTCCATGGACACTATATAACTGGCAATATAACATGGAATGGATCAAATCTTCCATTTCTGGGAATCTGCAGGCGCACAGTCTATTCTGAACTGGAATTTCATGAAATCTGCCAGTTTCATCTTTGATTCCATTTGTTCAGAACATAATCTGGTAAAAGCTTTCCATTGTTCCATTGTCATAGGACATGAGAAATATTTTTCATAATAATGTTGGTATTTTGTTCCTACTAGCCATTTATCTGTTTTAGAGGATGCAGTTGTAGTAATATCAGATTGAGCTCCTACATCCAAAACTTTTGTTTAAAAATCCCTATGGTTTCCAATTCCCTTGGAAGTAAATGTAAATTTTTGTAGCCAGAACTGTTCATATAAAATGACCTTCTGCTTCTCTAGGAAGATCTTTGGAAGCCTGTTTTCTAATATCTGACTGACTCTGCACATGTAATTTACCACTTTGACATATATTGAACCAGAAATCATTCCTATGCCCAATTCTGCTCTGGTTATATAGAATGGAGTAGATTTTGAAATTCCTAAGAATCATACACAGAAAATGATTTTGGATTTTTTCAATGTTGGTCAAATCAGCAAAGCCCCAGACTTCTGCACCAAAAGTTAAGGTTGGTATCACCTTTGCCTTGAATATATTTAGAATTGGGTGTAATGTCCCAGGAAAAGTGAAATTCAGGAGTCTGTTTAGAGACTGTAAACCAGCAGCTGCTTTTAATTCACCTTTCTTTTTTTGTAGGGTCAAAGTTCCTGTGGATGAGAAAGTTATTCCAAGGAAGCAATAAGAATTTACTTGCTCCAGCAATTTTGCATCTATAAACCATTTATGCACTTTTTCTTTTTGCCAAAAACCATGACTTTGATTTAGTGTGGTTAATGACCAAATCATTTTCTACGTAATAAAAACTAAACCATCTTAGTAATCTTCTTAAACCAACTTGAGTTATCTCCAATGAAATCATATCGTCTGCATAAAGCATTATATTTACAGATCTGTTTAAAATTTGGGGCATTGGGAATTTCTGGTTATACATAAATTTAACTATATCATTTATATAAAAATTAAAAATAAAAGAGGCAAGTATATATCTTTGGTGTATCCCTTTATAGGTTGGGATTAGCTCTGAAAAAGCTTAACTAGAACTTCAAGTAGGGTTGTATACTTTAATTAAGTACAGGCATCTCCAATCTATGTCTGAATTCAACATTTTTGCCCATAAATGTCTCCTATTTATGGAGTCAAAAGCTGCACTAAGGTTGATAAAAGCTGCAAGAAGCTGCTGATTTTGGGGCTGTATTAGATGATATAGGATGAAACAATTGTCTGTAGTAGATATACCTTTCCTAAATCTGGTTTCACCTGGGTTTCTGAAGATCAGGAAAAGAGGAAGGTATGTGACACTGAGCAAGGAGGGGGAGGCCATTGATCCAATGCATTAAGAATCACTCAGCCCTGTGCTTGGGAAGCTTTTAGACATGCTCAGGAGCTCAGTGGGAGGGATGCATTTTCCTTCCGTCTATAGATTGAAAAGAAATAAAGGAAGTTACATCTCTGCACTTCCACCCTGTCAGCAGGAGGACTGAAGCATGGGGAGAGCAGATGCTCCGCTATTGGAACTTCTGTTGAGAGAGCAAAGGATTGTCCTCTTAGTCCATGCATTTCATTTTATTTACAGCCATCTTGAGGACCTTTTCTACTCAAAAATGGGATATAAAAAGCAAACAGCAGCATGAAACATCCAAACAAATGCCTACATTCAGTATGGAGCAGAGGAAAAGGATATTTGCTTTCATCTTTATGTACAGTATTTTGGGATGAGGAGGTGAACCTCCTATAGTTTCCATTTTTTATTTTTCCTTGGCATTGCTTAAAGAAAAAAAAGGGGAACATTTACATCATTTTATTGAACGTGAAGTTCCCACAGAGATCTGAAAATGAAGCAATTTATCCATTCAAAAGGGTGGGGAGCCTTGGGGAAAAAACTTCAAAAGAAACGTATAACTTATGTACCATTAAAAGAAAAAATCTAATACAGGACAAGAAAAACAGAAAGTCATGTCAGGAAACTGTTTTCAAATTTGTAGCACCTCTTTATTTCTCAGGAAAATTTCCAAGGTACACAATACAGGAGGTAAAACCTTATTTGGAGTAGTTTGGTTTATTGAGTTCTCTGTGCCTTGAAAATCATGCTGGAGATCCCAGGAGACTCCTATAAAGATGTATTACATCATAAAGAAAATGAAGGATAGTAACCCATGTTATTAAACTGTCAACATACATTATATGACAATTTGTCCACAATCCAGTTCAACTTAAAGCCTAACCGTTGGCTGTAACTTTAAAGAGTGAGACTATTCAGTAATCATCAAAAGCCTAAGGTACTTTGGAAAAAATGCTGTAATAATTGCTCCACTGTTCCATTGCATTATGTGTGAATTTCATTGATTCCTGCATGGCAATAGTTCACCTAGTACATGGAAGGATTCGGGGGATTACTGCTTTAAAGGCCTTTATTAGCTATGCAGCAGATTTCTCATTTCATACCATATAATAATGGTTTGTTATAATAGTAGTAATGAAAAATAAATAGTCTGGCCTGATGCAGTTATAATTTCCACACGGATATTTAACAATAAACCTGAAGAAATAGCTCTGCTTTAAAAAAAATCCCACCCACTCAATGCTCAGAAGCAACTCACAGTTCTGAAATAAGGGCCATTAAGGTGGCCCACCAAGAGTAATACATGCAATTAATGCATCTAATTAAATGAGAGACAGGAGCTTCCTCTTGTTTATGGAAGGATGGGAAGCAAGTGTTTGGTTAAGATCCACATCCAGTTCGCTGCTAGTCTTGATATTTAATGAGGGCTCATGGGCTCATGTGAGCAGATGGTTTATTACGTTCTTGTGGAGAATCAGTAAATCCTGAAGTAAATGTTTGTCAGAATGGCGGGTAGATGTATAAATAAGGATGTGTTCTGTGGCATAGAATCATTTGGGACAGGAATGGCTACCATCTTCTTGAGGTTCAAGTATACCATATTATGTGTGGCCTTTGACTGGCCCAATTACTTTATTGGAAGGAAGTCCCTGTCACTGGCAGGCAGTGCAGGTATGTGTTAAGTCAGCTACTGCAATCTTAGGGGAATCAGAAAACAGGGCAAAGATCAGACACGGATGGGTCCAGGAGTGAATATTCTCAGTTCACTCATTTGTCCTTAATTCTAAGTTAATGGCTTTTCACTCAACTATCAGTGCTTGGGCTCATTGATCTTGAGTCTTCAGGGAGCGGTGACTGAAATACCTCTTCTGGATGGAATATTCACCACAGAGACCCTTACTAGAAGACAGATATCTACATACATACATGTATAGGCACACATACATGCATATTTATTACCCCTGAAACTTAGCATGTTTCTTGGTTATTTTTTCTCAGCCAGACTGGGGACTACATTTGAGTTCATAATATTATTTTTGTTTTTCTGTAGCTTCTGTTTCTCAGACAACAGGTTCATAAAGTCAGTAGAACCTGGGCTGGATCAAGGCCACGATGGATTCCAGGGCTGGCTATCTCTAGTGGTCTCCTACTCTGCCCCAGTGCTGAACTCGCACACACTTATACACTCAGTAAGTGTGTGTGTGTGTGTGTGTGTGTGTGTGCGCGCGCGCGCGCGTGTGTGTAAGAAAGAGAGTCAACATTCTATTACAATAAGGAAAACTGAATTAACACATACTATAGTATGTAGCATCTTCTTTGCTTTCCTGGAAGCCAAAGACTAATATATAAACATAGAAAAAGCAAGTCATAAGGGGCCTCCTGGACCATCTAGTTTGACCCTTGACTCTGGATGGCCCCACTCATGTAATCCCCAATATGTGGTGGTCCAATACTTCCTTGAACACTCTCACTGATGGAGCATCAACCACCTCCCTTGGAAGCCCATTCCATATCCGAGGGGTCCTACCCATCAGGAAGAACTTCCCTGACATCCAACCTGAAGCCTGGTTCCTTGAGCTTTGCCGCATTGGAACTCATCCTGCCCTCCACTGTAGGGAAGAACAGATCATAACCCTCCTTCACATGACATCCCTCTCATTCCTATGAATCTCTAAAAGATCCCTTCAGAGTCTCCTCTTCTCCAGAATAAAAAGACCCAGTTCCCTCAATCTCTCATATACGTATCATCCCTCCCAACCTGACTACCTTTCTTGTGACCCTGTGCTGAACTGATTCTAACCTAGCTATGTCTCTTTAATGTGGAGCCCAGAACTGAATGCAGTACTCCAGTTGTGGGTACACCAGAGTCATATAGAGTGGCACCTACACGTCTCTGGAAGCCATGCCTCTGGCTATAAATCCAAGGGTACTGTTTGCCCTCTTAACCGTCACATCATACTGCAGGCCCATGTTCAGCCTGCTGCTGACAAGTACCCCAAAATCCCTTTCACAAGTGCTGCTCTCCAGTCACTTGTCCCCCATCCTGTACCTGTGGTGCAACCATCAGCTTTTAGAACTAGAAGCCTAGAAAACATAGATGCAGATGTTCATGCTTTCCCACATTTATAGCCAGCTGCAGGCCCATGGTGAGGACCAGCAAATGCCTTACTTTTGTTGCTGGATGATCTGGGCCAGTCACTATTGGCCAGTCAGCCTAACTTACCTCACAGGATTGTTATGAGGGTAAAAATGGAGAGATCTTACATCCCTGGAGCAAAGGCAAAGCACGATATAATAAAGTAAATGATTCTATATCAGAAAGAGTAATTGCCTTACACTATGTTCGCAACAAGCCTTCCTAGTATGTAAAATGGCCATCCCGTGCATTGCAGTACTGTGTTTATTCATTTGCATTCAGGCAAGCTGGAGAGAAAATGCATCGGGTATCCCACTTGAACATTGATCTGATAGAGACCCTGAGGGTGGCATCTGCAAATTTATGCCACTTCTTATAATACACATTAAATGTTCAGAGCTGGAAAAAAAAAGTTCTCTTGCTTCTTAGATATCACACCCATATGCCTCCATCTTCTCTAAGAGATGGATAAACAAGAAGCGGAGAGGAAGGGAGGTGTGGCCAGAGAGGCTAGAGTGGCCAGGAGGAAGCAGACAGGTGGGGCCACCGGCCTGAGAGGCTCATAAGGCGTCGTCCCTTGTCTGTGTCCCTTATCTGTGGCCCGGGCTGCCCAGGGACTCCCTTCCCTGGGGGCAGGGTGGTTTTTGTTTTGTTTTGTTCTTTCCCCAATTTAAATTTGTATTTTATCCTTGTGTGTGAGTTGGTTTTTGTCTGGGAGAACTGGGCGAGTGAGGAATAGTGCAGGACAGACAAGGCAGGGTCTCTGAAGGGTTCCCAAAGGCAGGCCAGCAGATGGCCTTGGCGGGAATCACAGGTGTTGCTGTCCGCTGCGACAGCTGCAACATGTTCGACCTTCTCCCCCAGGAGAGGCAAGGATACACTTGCCCTCGGTGCAAGCTGGTGACCCTCCTAGAGGAGGACGTGAGATGCCTGAGGGCTGAGAGAGCTCTCCAGGCCCCCCAGGAGCAGCACCCCTCCAGGGTTGAGGGAGGGACCATGGGAGAAACAGCTGGGGAGACATGGAGGCATGTCACCCACTGGAGGAGGAGACCAGCACGGCCTCCTCCTCCTGGCGCCAATCTGGAGCTGGGAAACAGGTTCTCTCTGCTTGGGGAGGCTAGGGTTGATGAGGCCTTGGGGGACCAGCAAAACCCCCAGCCTGGGACCACAAGAGGCAAGAGGGCTGCTGCAGGAGAGGCGAGCGCCAGGGCACAGCTGCCTATTGGTGGTGATCGTCGTTGGGGTCTCCCTGCTGAGGGGCACTGAGGTGGTGGTGTGTTGCCCTGACCTTGAAGCAAGGGAGGTCTGTTGCTTGCCAGGTGCATGAGGGAGGTCTGTTGCCTGCCGGGCTCATGCAAAAGCATTTAATTAAGGAAATGCAGGCTAGCATTTCACAGCCACTTCCCCCAGCAGCTTTCCTAAAGGAAACCACCCATCACCCAATATCAGACGATGTGGCAATTTTGAATTTCACTAAAGTGATGAAATATAGTACTCCCATTCTAGCAGTACAGATATAAAGTCATGGACTACTTTGTAGTGCTGATGTAACCCATTATCTCTCACAATGCCCTGCTTCCAAACTAGGCAGGTTTAAATTAACCACAGTGAATGGTTTCCAATAGACAAATGGTTGTCCCCCTCTCCTTTGGTCCTCCCATGGGCACCTCAGGTGACCGCATGGCAGGGCTCACCTTATCTACCCTCCTTGCCACAACTGTGAACCTCCCTTCACATGTCCCTCTCCTTTTACAAAATTCTCCCCATATATTGCTTTTCCTGCTCTCCAAGTTGGCAGCTAGTGACAGCCCCTTTAAGGTGCCCAAGTGGCAGCATCCGTCCCTGTGACTGAATTTACTGCTGTCAAAAACAATCAAACAAGGATCTGAACAGCCCTGTCACCAAGAACAACTTTTAGGAGCAACTGGAGGTATGAAAAAATGGCACAAATCCACCCCCACCTCCTTCTTTCCCCTGTAAAAAAGGGGGTGATGATTTTTTCTTTAAAAACGGAATGAAGGTGATGGGCAGTTTTAAGGGGCTGTACTTAGCTGTCAATTTGGACATCACAAAAAGAAATTAGTGGTACAGGCAGGTTTCCCAAGGCAACCTGCAGAAAGATACATCAACACAGAATGAGCTAAATGAACCCTTTGAGCTGAGGTTTATTAATATCAGGCTGGATGAAGGAAAACAAACAACACTGAGATTATTTGGTTTACAGATATTATAAAACACATTCACTATTCACTTTCTCTATAGAGATATATTTACCTTTCCTTCCAACAACACATTGGCATGTTTTTTCTTCCCATTAGATGAGTGAGGGGATTGAACTTTCAAGCACAAGTAATTGTCAGCTTGCTACACTTTGTCACTGCAGCTTCCCATCAAAGGTTTGTGGCCAAACCACATATGTGAACTAGCCCTCATATTGCTTGGTCAA
This sequence comes from Varanus komodoensis, assembly GCF_004798865.1. Classification (NCBI taxonomy): domain Eukaryota; kingdom Metazoa; phylum Chordata; class Lepidosauria; order Squamata; family Varanidae; genus Varanus; species Varanus komodoensis. Next base: position 35,813,740 of record NW_025336087.1, on the reverse strand, counting down.
TCACAGTGCCTTAACCTACATCGAATGAATTAGAGTATAAATAAGAAAAATAATGCCTTTAGTTGACAGTAGGACTGATAGTAGAGATAGAGTTGGTCCCAAAATTATGTCCTTGCCTTGTCTAAGTCTTAGTTATGCTGATACTCTGCTAGTTCATAGGGCAAACTGTGACAATATTCAGTGAAATAATTAATCATTTGGTTATTGCCAAATGATATTGCCTGAGATTGCCTTCCATTTTCTATAAGAGGGAAAAAACAACTAGTCATCATTTTAAAAATGGCAAAAGAGATTTTCACTAGTTTGATGAAGGACTTTCTTCTTTTTAAATAATCAGTTTGAATAATTCCAACTAATATCAGATGTCTTAATTCAAAAAAAATCTCAAAGTTGGTATAAAATATCTAATCCTTTTGGATGTATTGTCTTCCTCACAGTGGGAAGCTTATGAACCATGCATGAAAATAATAAATTATCAAGGAACAAAGTCCTTAATGTTATCTTCATTTACATTTTGAACTGGACTGTGGTTAAATGTCTACAGCTAATGAGAAGTTAAGTATGCGATACTCCCCTGCCAAGAGAAGCATTAGCATGGGCATATTGTGTACATTTAAAATCTAATATTTTCTACATTCCTTACTTAAGACTGGTTTTTACTTACATAATCTCCCAGGAGGCTTCAACACTTCACTCAAGGAAATGGCAGCTACTTTAATGGAGGGAAGAGAGGGAGGGGGGATTGTTTTGAGGTCCTATTTAGTTTTTTCAAAGCTAAATAGGAAATTTAGTTGGAAATTCGTTTTGCCAGCCTGCTTTGCCTTGTGAACAATCAGCTGAATATAGGTAACCATCACTTCAGCCATCACTACAATGGGAAGCAAGCTACTGAATATTTAGGTACACATCTAGAAAGCAAAGCTGGCACTCCATATAGAAGGGGCCTGCAGCAAAGACTAGGGGTTGCTTGGCATGGTGCCACTCTCCGCAGCCACCAAAGCCATCTGCCTTGCTCATCCGAACCCAGCCTTCAACTGCCTGCCTGTCAGAGAGATCAGCAGTGGCAGGCTCAGGGGTAGGGTTGGGCCTTTCTCAGACTTTGTGCAATTCTTCCAATGCTGTCCCTTGATGCCGGGCAAGAGCAGAGAGGTGCACTGACCTCAAGATTTCCCCAGCTTAGCTGGAAAATGGGCCGATTCTGCTTGGATTGATTTGTAGGCCATCAGCTTAGACTCCATTACTGAACTGGAGTTTGAATTTGGAAATCTGAGGTCTCCCATTGATAATCATGGAAAATCTAAAAATGGCTATAATTTTTATTCTGTTCATCAGATGGCATTTCCACCTGCAGCGCCTTGAGAGTCTTGAGTGCCTTAATGTCTGCTAAACTTCAGAAAACTAAGTACAGTGTTTTTGTATATTTATATTTTGGTACAAAATATATCTTTGTACCTTTATTTTGATTTTGTTTTAAACTGGGAACTTTTTTTTTTAAATCTTGGCAAAATAACTGTGCAGTAGTTGATGCTTCCAAGTACATCAAACCTGCCATGTTTCAGATGAATGTATTTTTCTTTTGCAAGAACACCCTCAACATTTTCAAGAGGTCCAAACAGGGTTCCATTATCCTTTGTGAATATCCCCAATATCCCCTTGGATATTGGTGAATCCCTTCTGCAAATGACAGCATGGAGGAGACCCTAAGCACCTTCTTCAGAAGGATTATGTGAGTGAAGTCCTCAGACTGGGAGGTGGTGGTGATCAGTTCTCCTCTGCTTCCTTTCCCACATGATTTTTATTGTGGGGGAGGCATCTAGAATATGTGCATGAAATTGATACATGTCCTAAAGAGTCTCACAACAAGAACCATGAACAGTTCCAGATGGATAGGTGCAAGGTCTACAGAACTATCACAGAAGTATTATAATGATGAGTAGTTTTGGGCTTTTTCATAGAAAAACAGGGTAACACTGGAAGAATGGAACATCTTGCCTGCCACTAAAGCTCAGTGATTGGAGATCTCCTAGCAACTTGTATCCTAGATTAGAGAGTAGATTAGAGAGTAGAGCTGTCCATCACTCAACTCTTCTCCTCCCCTCTCATCAGTGACTAGTGAAATGCAGCAAAAGACAATATTTTTGCACACACACTTCCTCCCTTTCTGAAGCCAAATTGCACATTATGCCTCATGCAGAGTCCAGCTTCAGTTCTGTTCACTTTGAAGGGATGCCCAGTTCATCTCAGGAAGTGATTCTGAAGTGATTAAGGTTGATTAATCTTGGACTCCGGGTTTCTGCCAAATCCAGTGCACATCTCAAATGTTTAGGCTCCTTTTATGTATCCCTTATTTGGTATTTGAATTGTTACTGTGCTCTGCATCTTCATGTATGGACATTTTTTGCAACTTTTTGTAGTGTAAGTAGCTCAAAACATGAGTTGGGTATAGTATTTTTGATTTGTGATACATTTGGTATTTTGGTTTATCTCTACAAACTGATAGCATGATCAGTGGCAAGGGAACAGTGACAGTCTAATATGATATGAGATATGTGGTTAACCATTGGTCAAGGGAGGATGGTACTGGATACTTTTGCTATTTATTTTTATACCTACAGAATAGAATATTCTCCGTGTACTTCTAATAATAAAAAAATAACATTGAGAGAAAATGTTCATGGGAGAAATATCACTGGGAGAAAACGGATTATGTTTTGATCCATTAGTCTTTTCACTCAGGAAAGTAAAAACCATGCTGTTTATCCCAATCTCTTCCATGGCTCTAATAAAACAAAATGATAAGCCATTTTAACAATTGAGCTAAAATTCCCAGAAAGTGCTCTACTTGAGTACTGGGAAAATTGATCATATACTTTAAAAAAATCCTAACGTGAAAACTGTATATCGAATACTACTTAAGCATTGAACAAGCTAGTTGCTTAACAAAAGTATGCTGTCTTTTTTTCCACTTAGAAATGCTATTCATATCTCCTCAAAAGTAAATCCCACTAGTTCAGGTAAGTTCCCAGTAAGAAGGTACAGGACTGCAGTCTGAATATTTAGATCTAGCCTAAGAATATCATGATGTGGAAAAACAGAGTGGAATTAATTTATCTCTTGTCACATAACAGGTTAGAGGTATACAGGAAGTAAAAATGAAAATGAAAACTGTCTGTCTATTGGATGCTTTAAGCATTGGACCGTAGTGCTTTGATATCTTAGTGGACAAAATTGATTTATGGTCCTCATGCATCATTTTTAATAATGGAAATGCAGTTTAATTAAAATACACGGTTCTTTACTCTGCAAATCCCCCTCCCCTTATGGCTGGGAATGCAAACAGGAATGCATGAAAGGAAGGACATATAGCTCTTTCTTTTAGAAAAGCTGGAAGGATTTATTGGATCATTTTGTTTTCTCCTCCCTCAAAGGAATGTAGTGCTCCTGTTGGACCTTAAGTGTACAACACCACTAATGCTTCTGCATTTTGTTTTATAAGTCAGGACAATGAAATCTCAGGTTTGGGAATGGAATTCATCCTATCTTTGGTGCCAATCTGTTTCTCCAAAGGTCTGCAGTTGACCTTGCCTCTTCTCTCTGAGCACCAATCATTTAGTGGTGTCACAGTTTTTGTCATGATTTCCCTATTGTAAAAAGCTTAAAATATCTCTCCTGTGGCCTGGTTATTGGCAGTAAGAACTCTAAAATAAAATATGCTGGTACTTTTGGGCCCTTGCCCTAGACCCTTGGCTCTGCCCATGACTGGAATATGGTCCTCAAAAGATTCTCCAAAATGGAATTGGCCTTTCAGGCTGCAAGAGGATCTACACCCTTAGTAAAAGTGTAAAGAGCTAAACTGTATGCCAGGCAGATGGAAAACTGGCAGTGTAATAGTAAAAAGCTAGAGAATGCTGTACAATGACTGAATCATTGCCAATATGTTGCTGGCAGCCTTGGGACTGTAAACGTTGCTTCTTGTTTCTCTGAAGAACAATTAACTGGTTAGAAAACTCCCAGAATTATAACTGCTGCTGTCCTGGATGGAGGAGCAGAGGCATGCCCAGGGGATATAAAGAGACAGACAGAAGCTGTGATCTAGAATAGACCCTGCTGCTTGTTCCTGCTGCAAGGAACCTCCAGGGCACTTGTAGTCTGGAGTGGCAAAGTGCTTTGACTCTGAGCTTGCCAGCTACACAGCAGGGACTTATTCTCTACTGGCTGGCTTGAGGAAACAGTTGGAGGTGGACTCCTTTGGCTGTGGGATAGAAAGAAACTGTACCTCCTTGTGAAAACCAGAGCCCTGTCCCTTTGGATGACGGCCCTGCAAGTAAACAGATCCCATTGCTTATGTAGGATTGGAGGAACAAACATTTTTCTCCTCAGGCAGAGGGAAGGAAGGATAGACAGATCCAAACATTAGTCCTGCTGGTCTCTTTTATCCTTGAGCAGTTTTGCTGAAAGCAGTAGACATGCCTCCAGAAAAGAAAGCTTGTATCACCCTATTCAATGGAACTACTCAGATTTAAGGTGTTTAGAGTCAATGAACTTATTACAGTGCTGTGTTGTTCACAGGATTTATCTACAGGCTACAGATGAGAAAAGAGCTATCTGTGATCTGATTTCCCATCTCTTCAAATTGTGGCAAGTGGCAGCCACAGGAGGAGATAACGCAGACCAGGAAAATGCATGTTAAGAGGGGCTTAGTTCTTCCTTCTGTATGTTTATAATGCGCAGCTGCCACTTGTGCATTATAAACATACAGCCTCTACACATATGCCTTTCCTAATGGGACAAAGACAGCAAAAGAGAAGGCTGATTTTCATTAGGAAAATAGCCGGCACCACCACTATGGTTCCAAGGTACTTCCCAAAATTTCAAAAAGACTAATGATTTGGTTAGGTATCTGTTGTCTTACTAGTTTGGAAGCTCAAAGTGATATGCACAAGGCAGAGCATTTTAAACCATTTCTTCACTGCTAGAATAGCTTCTACATATATTCTTGAGACAAAATGGAAGAATAGAATCATGCATTGGAGAGGTTCAAAGCTGCTTTTCTCACAAAATGCTCAGCAGCTTTAAGAGTACTTGTCTTTGTAGCCAATTGGTGAAAAGGTAACCTCAAGTTTAAACTCTGATTACAGTGTTAAGGGTTACCCAGTAGTTAAGCAATTCCAAATTGAACTGAATTGGCTGAGGTTGCTGAGCATACAAAAACGATGAGGTAGTTTATCGTATCTGATAGAAAGGTGGAGTATAAATAAAATACAAAAGCCAGGCCCTACTCAGGTGTTCTGAAAGAAAGTGTGTGATGAGAGGGAGTACTAGCCCTGCTCATGCCTCCTTATACATTTTCATTGCCCTCTGCTCAAGGATGTTGATGTTCTGAAGAAGGGAACCTCCATTGACTGAGGACACCAGGCAGTCAGGGTTTTCCATTGTGTGGAAAGCCTGCATGGATACAGTAAGTTGTCCTCTTTAGAAATTTTCCCTCTGTGGGTTGAGCATGATGGAAATGTCTAAGAAAGGATAGGGTCAGAGTATTTTCTCTCCTCACACATTTCCTTTCTGTAGGTATAGAATACCAGAATAGGTTGAAAGATTAAAGCAGGTGTTGCACAAAGGAAAATTATATTTCTGAAGACATGGAATATCCAAGGATTTCTCATTCAAGTTCAGAAAGCAGGAACTGCTCCTGGGTTTCTGCATCAGCATGCTCTGAATGTGAGAGTCACATGGTGCTGCTTGATGACATGGCTGGTTCCTGGACCAGTGCAGGCCGTCCCCAAGTGAGGCATTTCTGGTATGAGGAATAACCAATCCCACACGGTTCTTCTGTTGAGATCTTCCCAGGCTGGCATGGTGCCCAGACATGCAGAGCCTGTTCCCATACCACAAGATATAAAGGCCCTCATTTGTATTTCTTCAGCCAAGCAAAAGTGTTGGCTTACTGCTGTATAGATGTATAGATAACCAACATTAAGTAGTGGGAGTGCTTTGACAAGAAGGCACTCAACGGCATGCTAGTCTGTTCCTTATTTTAGTCCCAACTCCTTCTAGGATCTAGAAACTGGCAACAATATGAATTCTGGGCAGATATTTTTTCAGGCTGAACTCTAAGTTAGCCTAGAAGAGACAGCATGATTCCCAGGCTAAGTACGCTGATAAGAGTATGCTGTTTTCACTGGGCTTATGTTCTCTACATATAACATTTCATGGTAAAAGGGCTTGCAGCAGTTTTATATTCCCAGAATGCTGGAAACATGTTCCCAGGGCCATCACTTCAACTTACAGAATCAGGGACAGATTCCCCCCTCCCCCATTACAGATTCAGTTGGAAATGCTAGTAAATTTATATCAACAAAGTAGAAAATAACAGTGTTTATGTACTGAGGTCATTTGCAGCTGCTGGGCTACAAATGAGTATCCCTGCTGGAATAAGCAATATTTGCAGAACCTTCTGACACTCGTTTCTTCACTTACCCCCTTGGTGGCTGCTAGGACAAGCCAGGCAGATAAGTGGCAATGATACTTTTCTGGTGACTGCATCATAACAAATGAAGTTGAATTGAAATATTTCTGCTTTGGGCATATGTTGCTATTTCAGTGGGTCAAATGGTTCATGATTTTTCATGATGTAAGCTTTCTTGTGCTTTGGGGAAGACTTAGATTAGGCAGTGGACATCTCTGAAAACCTTTCTTTGAACCTGCTCCTTCCACTTTATTAGAGCAACAAATGTTCTTATTGGTAGTTCAGATCTTTTTAAGTAAAGCAAAGCTTCTAGCATTTGCCATCTCCATTTCCAATGGATGCCACTGGCCACATGTTGGCCTGGGAAAAGAAGACAGTGGGTGGCAGTGGGCCAACACTTCCCCCTAGAGCCAAGAAAAGGGGGCTTGCCTTCTGGGACATAAGTTTATGTGGTCATGGAAAAGGTGCTGAGAATGTTATACAGTGGCTGAGCTCCCACTTCTGGCTTGTACTCAGTCTTGGCAGGTTCCTCATTGCATAGCGGCCATTTTGTGGTTGTGCCCCAGACAATTTCTCCACCTACAAGTTTTCCTATAGGCCTGGAAAGATTGCCTTTCTCTACATTAGGCATGGGGAAACCCACACAGACACCTGAGAGCACAATTCATGCATGGAGGATACTTCTGTTCACACTTAGCCCTGAGGTCAGAGGTATGGGTCCCTGCAGGCCTGAGGGCTTATGCTGGTCCCCAGCTCTCTGGCTCTCTGGTGCCAGTCAGGTTAGTCCAGTTGCAGGATCCAATGAGCCGAGGGATCAGCACATGGCTCCAGTGTCCCTTTCATCATAAGCTCGTTACAGGGCCTGCACCATTCTTCAGAACAGGAATCGCCAGGCCACATGTCCTTATTGTCTTCTAGCCTTACTTTTTGCCTGGGTGCAACGTACCCAGACTCTGAAAACTGGGGCACTAGATCAAAGAGAGAGGGAGATTGCTTCCACTGCAAACTGCCTAAAGGGAGCACCAGAAGTCTTCTGATAACAGCAAAAATAAAGACAGGTCCTGCCTACAAGGTTGCTATCCACACATGGTAATATTCTTTTCCAGTGTGGAGATACTAGGCCAATGTCCCCTTCTTGGGGACTGATCATCCACTCGAGCAGTTTAGTACTCTGTGCCTTTGGAGTCGTTTTCGCCTCTGTTCTCAGTGGATCTACAAAAGGTGTTCCTCATGGCAGCTCCAATAGGCTATCTCAGCTGTGAATGCCTAGAATCCGTGAAGAAATGAGCTGTGCCTTTTGGGTGTCATACCACACAATCCTATCCATGTATACTCAGAAATAACTCCCACTGAGTTCAATGGGACTTACTTTTCGGAAAGGGTATACAGGACAGCCTTGGCTCCTTCCATCCTTTCCCAATTTTCTTTGTGACCAGTTTCCTAAAGACCTTCTGTTTGAATATCACTCTGTCGTCAGTAAATATGAAATGTATACAGCATGCAATAATTCAAAATGGGGAGGATTTGGTAACTGCATTTGACATTTAATGTCTTAATACACTGTATGGTGCCTTTCCAGTTCTGATGAGCAGGAACAGACCTGTTTATATTTATCTACTGAAAACGCTAAATAAATAAATAAATAAATAAATGTCATAGCAGTATTTTGTTCAGAACTATTGGGGAAGCTGCCCCGAGGCTTCGGTGAATGGGGCAGCCTAGAAATTTAATAAATAAATAAATGCCTAGGTAACTACTCAATTAAGAGGAAAACTCGCCCTATATAAGTCTATACAGATGGAAGAATTTGGCCATCTATCTGGGATACCAATGGAAGCTTCCCAATCCCAATTGATTTTTTTATTTTTTGGTAGTGGGGAATGACTGCTTTTCTGTTTCTATCTGCCTAATTTATTTAACAAAACAAACAAAATATGACACAGACAAATTGTTTCATTTCAAGGAAGAAGTGATATTTTAGAAGACTCTTCTTCCAATAGTTTCTAGCTTGCTTGCTTTCACTCTCACAAAGTGCTGTCGAAATGGACAATGTTTGGGCCTTTTGAATGTGATATTCAGCTTTTATTTGGACCCCTGTTTTGAAATTTTCCTCTTCGCCAGCTGCTGCCAGTCCTATTCATGGACTGCAATTTTTTGGCATGCCTTCCTGGAAGCTGTCTATAGCAAATGTGCCAGCCCTTTAGCGTTGAATGTACTGGAGGGGTAGAAGGCTTTTACTGTTGTGAATTGCTTGTAGCTACTTCGATGACTGGAAATGTACATAGTTTGCCAACCCAGCTTTCCATCTGATGGCTGATAATACTGGCTGAATATTATAAACTCCTAGTAACCTCCAGCTGAATCTCTGAGACCCGATCAAAACAGTCAAAAGGCTACAACACAGGATTAGAATGGTGTCTCAAACATGTGGTTGCCCAAGATACTGTGCAAGTAGGGAAATTCACATGCGTTTCCTTCCCCAACCAATGCCTTGAAAGCATGTGTGAGGAAAGTTGTACGGTCATGGAAGCGAGCCCCACACGGACTCTTGCTCACTGTGGCAGCACCTCAGTTGCTGCTCCCCACAGCAGAAATGCTTCCCCATTGTCCTTTTGGTTAGATGGTGTGTGAATCTCTGCATATGCTCATCTATATAAGTTGATCCCTGCGAGAGCTGTGCATGTGTAAATCAGTATGCATGGAGGGAGCCATTTCCCACGGAATCCAAATGCATGGACAGTGAGGACATATTTCTATCACAGCTAACATCAGCTGTGCTGTATGGAGGTGCTATGGGGCAGGAGGTGTGGTTAGTCTGCATGACACCAGGCCCCTTCACATCTCCTTTGGGTGAATGGCATGCTTTTCTGTAAGATCCTGGTATATTCACTTGAGTCTTTCTGTGTCCAAGATCTGCCACAAGGATGAATGGAATGGGGGTGCGAACAAGGGGTGGGGGGGGTCACATGTCTTCTTGTGTCCACAGAAGCTTCTTGTGATGTTTGTAGGAGCTGCACTCTTTGGGCCAGAGTATATGTGACACACAGAGGCATCTAATGGAAAAATGGCAGGAGGAAAAGATGCCTGATCCAGATTTGACCCCAAGAACCTCCCTCCCCACATGGACTTGCAATCCATTTTTATTTGTCATACGCACACCAAAAATATCACCTCCTAGTGTGCAGGCAGATTCAATTTGAATCTTCCTGTACACTTCAGCATCTTTAGACTCTGTCCTCAAGGTATCTCCCATTTGAGTCGAGCTGGTTAGCAACTAGGGAGACAGACCTCTCTGTAGCTACACCCTGTTTATGAAGAGTTTGGATGTTGCTCACTTTGTTGTCCTGATCACCACTACATAACGAGCTATTCCTGTTTGAGGAGATGCACCATCGTCATGTTACCTACAGTTGTTGAGATTGCAAAGATGTTTAGTCTCAGGCCAGCCTCTCTGCAATGAACTCTGATTTTTCTGGAACTCAAGAGCTGAATCAGGCATGTGACTAGATATGTTAGATGGATTTTTCACTTATATTTGAAATAGATTGCTGCCTTCTTTCCCAGCTTGACTTTTGTTTGTTACATTTGAACATTTATCCTTTTTAATTTTTTAAAGAGCATTCTCACTAAATATTTTCCCAACATGAAGAATGGTTACAAAACTTCTATTTGTGTTTTTCAGAATTTTCGGAAGGTTTAGGGATCAGTCCTGTGTTTCTGTGACTCGGCCAGGAAAATCCAAAGAACTTTCAGAAGACACACACAAACACATTTGGTGAATGCCTGAAGAGGAGAGCAGCTACACCCATTGGTCCTTGTTACCTGTAGCAAATGTTTGGAGGATGTCCACTGTTCAGCAGGCCATAATTATCATCTGACATCAGCATATCATCTGAGTGCCAGAGCTGACTCCAGAATGGGAAGTTCTTCCTATTGAATGTACAAACCTAGAAATCCGAATCTGGTAACTTGCAAACTGCTTATGAAAAGAAGCAGCAGTGCTCCAAGGCTATTAAATTACTCTATATTGCACTTTCTCACATTTAGATCACCTCCAAATTCAAGTACTTATAAAATTGCAACAATAATTTGAAATTGTTTCATGCAGAGTGGTTCAGAATTGTTAAAGTGTTTCAGACTTGTTATTGTTTTTTTTTTTAAGGTAAGTACTTTAATCTGAAAGTGAGTTGAGCTATATTTCAATGAAACATGAAGAGATGATTGCAGTAATGTAAAATTTTAGTAGCTGAAAAGAAAATTGAAGTTTAAAAAATAATCTTGGGTTGGTGTACATACACATACACATTGAGAAATATAAGGATACATGAAAAGATCCTATACATGTTTAAACCTCACAAAGTTGCATATCATTTAGGGTGCAATACAGTGCCCACCTCCTTGATGCACATAACCTTCCTCAGTCAGAAGATTAGGTGCCTCATGCATGGGATGAGGCTTTCGGCTGCCCATATGAAGCCCAACAGAGGAGGAGGGAAGGATGCTGATGTGCCATTTGGATACAGTGGAAGTTCCTATATCCAGGATTCTTCCCTCCCTGTCCTGCTGGCACAGCCCTTTTCTTCTTCTCCAGGGCCACTCTGTGACCTTGGAAAGTCAGTTGGCATAGTATTTTCCAGATAAGCAGTGACAGAGGTGGGATGTGGCAGGCTTCAGCCTTTGGTGACAGTACTGAGGTCACGGGACCTCACAGCTGGGCCTCTGAATAATCCTATGGCCCTGGATGAAGTTGGGAGACCGTTGGATGCTCCCTTTCTGTATTTATCTAACACTGATTTAGGTGTATGACCAAAAAGAATCATAGCATTAGTCTTCAACATAGGAGGAAGCAATGCAGGTGGAATGAACTAAACTAGAGACTTTAGGTTTTAAAAAAAAAACAACCTCTGTAAAGGGCTTCACACACACTCTCTCCCACACACCCCCTGTGTTGGTCAATATCGTGAGAATGTGAAGGAAAGAGGCATTTTCAAGGGATGGTAAGATGAGAGGAAGGCAAATTTAACCCTTTCTTTATGCAGATCATCTGCTTTAAGTTGTAGGTTGGAGGTAATAATCAGATTACCTATTTGCCAATCTTTTTTCTACAACTGCTTTGGCTGAAGAAAATGTTTTAGAATGTTACATTTTGTACAGGTAGCATTTTGATCTGTACCCTGTGAGTTTTCATTTACCATCTGTTGTATATGGTTTTGATATATATATAGCCTTTTAAGACCTGAATATGGAGTCAGGTATATGGTCTCTTTCAGCAGAGCTGGAATTTCTTCTGCGATTATTGGTTTTTCTTTCTTTTGTTGTGTTTTGATCTGTTCTGTTTTTAAACTGAAATATAAAAGTAACACAATCCTTCTCATCTGTTACGTGAAAATGAGATATTGAACAACTGGTGGTAAAGTTTGAGGTGGCAGGTGCTGGTGGAAGTGAAGAATCCATTTTTCTAATCCCCCAGAAAGTCAATAAAAACTCCTGAATTCTTCCAATTCTTTTTGTGTGATACAAATGAATATTTTGCAAAATCTATGGCCAGTACAGATCATCTCCAGCCTGGAATCAGGCCCGCTTGGCTTCCTGTTTCCATCATGAAGCTGGTTACACAGAGATATGCTCAATTTCTTAAACATGTCTTCCCTTTTCCAAAAAAAAGGGGGGGGTCAGGGATGGTGGTGCAAATGCATGTCAGACATTATACTGTATACACGGTGTGAGGTATGTAGGTCTACTTTACCATCAAAGCTGAAAAGCAAGCACATTGACAAAATCAAACCACAAAGATATGTCTCCCCTTGTAGTTGTGCCTAATGCTGGATGAAATCTGAGTTCCACCCGCCTTGCCCTGGTTGCCCTCTCTGCTGATCCTCAATTGCTAGCAGTCTCCTGAATTTTGTGCTGTTTCCTCCTCGTTTCACAAGAATGAGATGCCTCTCCTGAGGTTTATTTACTGACAGCAGGAAGTTTATGTTAAAATGTGCTGATATTTTTGGCTGGTTTCTTAGGCTTTGGTCCCCAAGAGGTGAGCTGAGCTTGCCCTTGAGCTTAAAGAGATTCAACACCTTGGTGCTAGAAGCTGGTAGTCTCCATGACCAGTGAACTCTCAATCTCCCTTCACACATGCATGCACACAC